>NC_137963.1:6295639-6600639 GCF_963924665.1 Micromys minutus
CCTCCTCCTCTTCTTCTTCTTCTTCTTCTTTTTCTTCTTCGTCTTCTTTTTTTTTTGAGGTACATCGAAAAGAGTCTATGTTCCTCAAGGAAAGACTGGATACAGAAAATGTGGTACATTTATAAAATTGCTATTCAGCTATTAAAAGCAAGGACATCACAAATTTTGCAGGCAAATAGATGGAACTAGAAAATGTCACCCTGAGTGAGGTAATCCAGACACAAAAGGACATTAATGGTATGTATTCACATGTATTCACACATGAAGAATATTAGACAAAAAAAAGTTCAGAATACCTATAATATACTCCACAGACCCTACGAAGTTAAACAAAAAAGGAGGTACAAATGAGGAGGAAAAGATTAATCGTGGGAGGCAGAGGGAAGGAGGAACCTGGCAGGAGAGGGGTAGGGGAGAAGAAATAAGGGGCAGAATCAGGCATGGGGGAAGACAGGAGAGAAGCCCAGAGGGGCAGGAGAATGAATATGATATGTAGCTCTCAAGGTTGGGAGTTGTTGGAACCTCTAGAAAGTTCCAGAGACCTGGGATGGGGAGGCTCCCAGGCCTCAATATGGGTGACCCTAGCTAAAATACACAACAGTTAGGATATGGAACCTAAAGAAACCACCTCCAGTAGTTAGAAGTGCTCCCAATGGATGACTGGGAACACCAACACACCTTCAAAAGTTTTGACTCCAAATTGTTCCTGGCTAAATGAAATACAAGAACAAATATAGAAAAGAGACTGAATGAATAGCCAAACAGTGTCTGGCCCAACTTGGGATCTATCCCATTGGCTAGTACCCTGACACTATTACTGATGCTTTGTTGTGTTTTTAGACAGGAGCTTAGCATGGGTGTCCTCTGAGAGGTTCTACCTGTTGCAGTAAATATTAAAAAATAAAATGGCTTTATCTCTCTACTGGCCCTGAGGTCTCACTCCTGAAGCCCAACCCTGATATGGAGCTATGCACACCTCTGGAGCCTGATCTGAGCTGCCAACACATCTGTATAACTCCCTTCTCTGGCAGCTTTCTACCACCTATTCTCTGCCTCTGTCCAGGTGTATTTCTGTACCCCAAAATCCCACACAAACACAACTCTAAAGCCCAACAGCTTTCACACAGTTTTTTATAGTCAACTCTCAATCTACAAATTCTCTACACAAGATAGCATCAAATAAAGATAAAAACTGCCCTTCTATATGAGATATTAGACCTGCAAAATCCTTAATGTTCATAGCTTTTTAACACCAATAAATCCCACCTGGGTCCAGCTGGTCCTTGGGAAGCTCCATGTTGCCATGACCTCTAATCGGTCCTCTGACCTCTTCTGCCTTCTCAACCCCCTCTACTTCCCTCGTCTCACCCAGTCACTGGCTTTCCTTTATTTTACTATTTAAAATGGGAAGGTTCAGCTGGAGTCACACAACTAGCCAGCCCTTCTTGGGGAAGTGGAATTAACATTAAAATACAAACATCTTCAGGACAATCTAAACTACCAGCATCTGACTGAGAGAGATATAGATACAGACAGGCAGTGAGCTGATGTCACAGACACCTATAGAAGATTTAGGGGAAGAGTTGGGGAACTGACGTGGATGGCAACTGTCTAGGAAGACCAACATTGTCAGGTAAGCTGGATCCTTGGGATCTTCCACAGACAAAGCCACAAACCAAAGTGAATACATGTCCTGGACAGAGACGCCAGGCACATAGGTATATGCAACTAATCTTGTAGAGGTTTGATGCCTCTCAGGGCCAAAAGGGCAGAAGAAGTGGGGAAGAACTCTGTAAAGGAGGACAAAGTGGTAATCAACATTTATTATAATAATAATAATAATAATAATAATAATAATAATAATAATAATAATAATAATAAAAAGAGCTCTAAATCTTATTTCCAAGAGACAGAAAAGGGAGAACACCTCCCTGGCAAGGGGCAAGGGGACACCTTCTGGTGTTGCTCTTATGTCAGTCAGGAACAGAGCAAATGGCAGTCCTTTGTTCATCCTAGCTTGATGCCTGGCTTTGTGGCCAAAGCTGTTTCATGCCTAGGGCACATAAAAAAAAAGAAAGAAAGAAAGAAAGGAAGGAAGAAAGAAAGAAAGAAAGAAAGAAAGAAGGAAGGAAGGAAGGAAGGAAGGAAGAAAGAAAGAGAGAGAGAGAGAAAGAAGGAAAAAAGGAAAGAAGGAAAGAAAGAAAGAAGAGAATTAATTTTCTACTCATCTTAAGAAAAAAACCTGACTGCTTATTGTAGTTTGTCTCAATTCCTATACTTTTTCAGGATTCATGATCACATGGTGTTTCAAGCATCCTTTTTCAAAAGTTCACAATTTCAAACATAAATTCAAATCATAAAATGAATAAAAGCTTACAGAGATGTTTCCATGTTTTTCCATGAAGACTAGTTACTTAATTAAACATTCATTATCTGCCACTCACTTCACCGGTTCATTAAGAGTTTAAAACAATAAGTCTTATGTTTAAGTTAACTGCAGTAGCTAGGAATAATTTCCAAAGTACAAGTAATTTGCAGTTTCTTTCTCAGTTTGGAGCTACTGCAGTGCCTGTAGGATCACTGGAGACTCAATCAAACCTGAAATTTGTATTATGTTGAAGATGGCCGCCAGAGCTGTAGCTTCCAATTGTCAGTAGGAAGCATTAGAGAAGAAAATCCATAAAGAGCTCCTTAGGCCTATCAGTATGTTTTAATCTATCTTTGCCCAAACATTTTGTTTCTTCTCATTAGCAAAATAAGGTAGAATATATCTAATGAGAAAGAATCAAAATTTGCTTGAAAGAAAAAGGATGAATGGCTATTGGATGAAATGTTGAAATGCTTTGATTTGGGTATGAAAAAGTCATTTAAGTCCTCTGTTAATTTTAATTCATCAACAAAAAGGACTTGCACCTAGATAGTTTGAGTGGTGACTCAGGAAGTGGAGAAGTTAGGGAAAAAATGGTCCAGATGCCAGATTAAATAAATAAATAAATAAAAAATAAAAAACAAGAAACAAAAACCAAAAACAGCAATTTAGTAAGCTTGAAGTTCAAATGAACAGCTCACAACATGCTAGCATAAATCAAAACTTGTGTAGATAACATTTCTATTAAAGAAGTCATTCACTGTTTATAAAATTGAGTTATTTGGAATTTTATCTGGTAACTGCTGAAAGAAGAAAAGTCCAATAGCTGATTGATGCTCCAACTGACTGGGCATCTTCTGAGAATCATATGCAGTGCTCCTGGCAGAGATGGTATAAGGAAAGGAAGCCTAGGTTTCTAAATCACAGATGACTGTGTTGCCACTTCTGAACACTTTCCCTTGGTCAGCTTAATCCATTGATATTTCGGAATTATTCTGGCTTGTGGCTAAGCCAGATCCCATGTGATCAGAAAGCCCTGCAGCAAAGAGGCAGAAAGGTTTAGGTATTTACTGTGAAAACTTGTTTATAAAGTCTCTGAAACTGCCTGCCAGAGAACAGGAAGTTTCTAAGGTAAGACTAGGCATATATATCAACAAAAACAAAGAATTAGTTGGGGTTTATCTATTATTTCTTTTCCTTTCATTCTGTGTTCATATGAGTGGTTGTCACGTGGCTTCTTAATAACACCAGACTGAAATCGCTATGGTTTTCCTCTCTTATGTGATTTTAAATATATTGAAATCACAAGAATGCTGCCCCTCTTTATTGAGAGAGCTTTTTGAGGAGATAGCTTTGGAGGTGTGCACTCACATGCGTGGTGTTATCAATTAATGTATTTGGGCTAAGAGAACTGTGAAACTGGACAAGGCACTGTTATAAAGGATACTATACAGTGAGTCCTCCAGTGAAATTACGTATAAAAGACATCATCCAGTAATTCCTCCACCAAGATGGCTGGCAATCTGCAGCCCATAACCTTGTATAATATTTTAATAATGGAACCACATGCACCCTATTCAAAATTATTACATAAGTCCCCACTTTCTATGTTGACAAATCTAATTTCTTGTTGGACACTATTTATCCTGTGATTAAAAACAGCCTATCTTATGTAAGTGGTTTTGCATTAACCACAGTCATTCTTAGCATAACTAAAAGTACCTGAATATTACTGGCTCATTTTACAGTATGAGTGCTGGATGCAGTATGAATATTCTCATATTTCCAGGAACAGTTTAAAATCAGCAAAGGAAATGTAAGACTTCTTTGTTTCTTTCAGGCATATTGCCATAGGCCCAAAGCCCTCAGGGTAATGGGTGAAATCAAAGCATTGTGTATTTTTTTTTTTTTTTTTGAAGGATAGTTGGAAACTGCTAGACACCATTGTTTTTAACATAGATACCCCAGTGAATGCTCTTAATATCAGTTTCTTAAACATTCACTTTAGATCTAAATTTTAATAAGATAAAAACAGAATGAGAGGATTAAATTATAATTCTGAGTTGTGGCAGCTGTGAATTGAGCATCTCAGACACTGTATCATTGCTAATATGACGACATTACTGGATGGTTTTAATTAGAATCTTAGACTTTTGATGCTGGAACAAACTTTAGAGATTGTCTTAGTTGGGGTTTTATTGCTCTGAACAGACACCATGACCAAGGCAAATCTTATAAATAAAAACATTTAATTGAGGCTGGCTTACAGGTTCAGAGGGTCAGTCCAGTATCAAGGCAGAAGCATGGCAGCATCCAGGCAGGCATGGTGCAGGAGGAGCTGAGAGTTCCACATCTTCATCCAAAGAAAGCCAGGAACAGACTGAGCATCCTCAGGCAGCTAGGAGGAGTGTCTCCAAGCCCATCCCCAGTGTGACACACTTCCTCTAACAAGGCCACACCCTCTACTAGTGCCACTCCCTGGGCCAAGCATATGCGAACCATCACAGAGATCATCTATCCCAACTCTCTCAAATGATGAAAATTTCCCACTGAAATATCATCTGTGATTTAAAGAACTCAAAATATTTTACAAATGGTGAGCAAAAGAATACAGCCATTATTCACTGAGTCCCATCACTGAGATATAATTGTTTCATTAGAATTTGCTTTGTTTGTTGATGAATATATAATGCTAAACTCACCCTGTTTTTTTCATCCTCTGACAGTATTAGCCTTACTCAATTACCTCAAATTATAATTAACATGTAACTGTCCATCAGAGAGACAAGGTCAGTAGACCTTCTGAATATTCTATTATTTCCTTCATGTTTGAATTCATGTGAACTAGACTAACTTAACATACTTTAAAGAAGGCTTATGTTTTCATTGCATGGAAAATGGTGTATACAGATGGAGTATTATGCACACTCACACACAAACTCATATGTAACAACACACACACACATAAGCATCCTTCATGAGAGGTGAAAATATGAAGAATAAAAGAAATCTCGACATTCTCAGTCATTTCCAGGAGTTCAAACAGTCACTGTTTTCATTAGTTATATTTATCCGGGCAAGCTGACCTTTATAGCTATTGGGTTCTAGTACAAACGCATCTGCCAGCCTGAAAGATCAGATATCTAAAAGCCATTGGGCATTTGCTTCTTACTGAATTTTATTTTCACTGCTACAGAAGTAAGAAACTTTAACCGACTGTTTCAGTGATATTTTGGCTACTGGGAGCTTTCATGAGGTTTCCTTCTGGGCTGAGCAGGTCCACAGAAAAGGAGAGGATATATTACCCTCAGATGTCTAGGACTAACAATGTAGTAATCTCTTTCCTACTCAGGGCTAACCATTTCCAGTTTTCTGTGCTTGATAAAATGCGTATCAGTCCTCTGCTAAAAGTTTCCAGGTGGACAGAGCAAATTTGGTTTGCGAGTATATTCAGCCACTTAATTATCCCTGTTCAGATCACATGAAAGAGTGGTGTTGACTTACTGAACTTCAAGATTCAGATTCATGTGGATCCAGACAAATCAAGGCAAAATCACAATGACTATCTAATTCAAGTTCATCATTTACACACAGATACCCACATACACACACACACAAAACATACAAAACACAAAAATAAAAGCTTATGGACTGAATTTTTATTTTACAAATACTTATGAGAATACTAGGCTATTTCTTAAACTATAATTGTAATATGCATGTAATTTACATTTTCAATAAAATGAAAAAACATTAACATACATGTTTTCAATTTTAGTTTTTGGTGATAAAGATTGACCCTTGAGTTTCTCATATACTATGTTTACAGTCTGCACTGTGGAGCAGGTCTAATGCACTTTGGTTGGTTTTTGAAATCTGTCATGTCTGTGAATGGGCTGTACAAGTATATCATGTGCTTATTTTCTTTTTCACATTTTACTGTTATATTTTATTTTGACCATAAATTAATATATGTTAATTAATACCAATAAAGTTAGCACCACAAGCCCCAAATGACATACAGATCAAGGTATATATATATATATATATTTTCTTGTTGTCTTCTAATCTTATCTATAAAGGCAAGTATTTATATGCCAGATTCAACTTTGCAAAAATATTCTGCTCTCAAAGTTAAATAAAAGAAACTAGGAATATATCCAGCATCCTAAATCTTTTCCTTTAAGTAGTTCTTGTATATGTGTGTAGAAGGCAGCCTTAGCTGTATGCCTACATAAGATGCCACTTAAAGACAATACTGTAGTTTATTCAGTGTATAGCTATTCATCATTTGTATTCAGTGTGTAGTTAAGTGTATGTGATTACAAGAGAAGGAATATAGGTGGTGTGTGAGAAAAACAATAGTGTCCATGTTGGCTTAAGCATAATGGAATTCCTTCTTTAAAAATTTATCAATGTCTTTAATACGCTTAATCTCTCAAACACATTTGGTATATGTGTTCCAAAAATGGTTCGAGTGACAAACGGTTTACAAGACACTATTTTTAAGGAGAACTCTCACTTGGTGATTACCATTTTGCAACATGCTCTGACTTTTATAAGTAGCCACGAATTTGTCTTATGATATTATTCCGGAAAATTAAACAAATAAACTTGGACAATAAACAGTCACACAGTTGCATAAAATAATTTTTTTCTGTTTGTAGTATAGTTCCCTAGCATTATCACTGTAATTTAAACAATGAGCAGTTGAATTTAGGGGTATCCCATTTGACCAATTGTAAAGGGACTGTTGTCTATGAAAAGAGCCTAGAAAACAAGACATTCTAGTTTTAGTTCCCTTGTCATTGGAGAACAGAGCATTTGACCTTTCTAACACAAGAGGATAGAGCAGCACCATCTTTGCACAGAGACTGAAGACTCTGAGTCCACCAGCATTAGAATCTTGGCAGTCTTAACATCTGGAAATACAAACAATCCAATCTGTTAGTTCTTAAGTTTTCCAACCAAGAAATTTTGTTGTAGGTGCCAAAATAGACTAAAACAGTAAGGTTTTCTAATTAATCTTCTATAACACAAATGCTGAGCTGGGACTTCACATATATAATCAAATAACTATTCACTGGTCTTTTGTCCTCTAAAAGATAGGAATATATTGACTATTTTCTAAGTCCAAATTGATGGAAATATTATGACTTTTAAGCAATTGTGGAGATAAACACAATTAGACAGGGATATCTCACATAAAATATAAGGGGTGGGGCCACCCACGCATCTCAAAAATATTAACCCAAAATTGCTCCTGTCTAAAGAAAATCCGGGGGCAAAAAGTATGACAGATACTGAAGAAAAGACCATCCAGAGACTGCCCCATCTGGTGACCCATCCCATAAGTAACCACCAAACCTATGATGCCAGGAAGTGCTTGCTGACAGGAGCTTGATATAGCTGTTTCCTGAGAAACTGCCAGATCCTGGCCTAAACAGATGTGAATGCTTGAAGCTAATCATCAGACTGTGCATGGGGACACCAATGTTGGACACCAATGGAGGAGTTAGAAGAAAGACTGAAGGAGACGAAGGGGTTTACAACCCCATCGGAAGAACAACAATATCATACACCACCACCCCCGCCAGATTCCAGGGACTAAACCACCAACCAAAGAGGGAACCACGGCTCCAGCTGCATATGTAGCAGAGGACGGACTTATCTGGCATCAATAGGAGGAAAAACCCTTGGTCCTGTGAAGGCTCACTTGCTCAGTATAGAGGAATGATAGGGTGGTGAATCTGGAGTGGGTAGGAAAGTGGGGGAGCATCCCCATAGAAGCAGGGGGAGGGGACGTGGGAGAGGAGGGTTTTGGAGGGGAAACCCAGAAGAGGAAAAGCATTTAAAATGTAAATAATAAATCTTTTTTGATTCCTTGCACACAATGTTCATGTTTTACAACGTCAGCTGAAACATGGGAATAAAAATAAAAACACAGTGAAGAAATATGAAATAAAAGACAGTGTGTCAAAGAAATCTTAAGTTGGTGAACACAGGCAGCCTAGTGGGCCTGGGAGAAGCAGCTAGCAAACCAGTGCTGGGCTTCAATTTGACATCATCAGAGGAGAATGCAGAAGTTCCAGTCATCACTGGAGATACTGGATTGTCACCTGAGAAAATCTGCCAATATGTTCTTCCGTAAAGAATGATTTCATTGTCTGATGGTCTTTGGCTACTAAATTCTGTCCAGGAAAAAAATTACATTTCAGGTCATGAAAGCAATTTTTTAAAAAGTCATGTGCAAACACACAAAAAATTGAAGGTGTTTCTTTCTCTCCTTCCTTAACTTGTGTCAGAGACTATCAGCTTTAATATATATTATTTTTTGCTTTAACATGAGCTTCACACATACACACACACACACACACACACACACACACACACAGATAAAAATGCTTCTGGAAATGATAGATGAGCAAAAATGAAAGGTACTAAAGTGTGTTCTGTGTTTCATGGTGACACTAACATTTCCTTGCTTAGATAGATTTTATCTCTCTTAGAATGCTGCCAGGAAGATCATAAAAAAAAAAAAAAAAAAAAAAAAAAAAAACTATTTTCTTTTTTCAAATGAGGTTTAGTTTGTAAGGCCAAAGTACTCGAAATATAGCTAAATTTGTCAAATACTACCAAGCTTTGATATTACAATTAGATAAACTTGAGTTCTGGGTTCAACTCAAAGTGCTGCCATAGAAACAAGAGAGAGGAGAAAGCATTGTCCTCTTACATCCCAGGCCCTGCCCTCCTGACCCTTACAATCTTTCATTGGATTTGACCCAGTAAAAATTGAAATGAAGTAGCATATGAACAAAAGTCTTAACTAGACTTCCATAGCCAGAAGTAACTTGGGAAGGAAAGAGTTTATTTTCCCATATAGCGTGTAGTCCATCATGACAAATGTCTAGATGGGAATTGAAGGCAGGAACCTTGAGGCAGAAAGCTGAGAGCGTGACACAGTTCTACTTGCTAGGTTGCTGAATTTGCTTTTTAATATAGCCCAGGACCACTTGCCCAGGGACAGCTCTGCCCACAGTGGATTGCAGGCCCCTGTACATCAATTATCAATTAAGAAAATAGCCCACAGGCTTGTGTTAATGCAGTATTATTCAACTGAGGTGCCCTTTTACCAGATGATTTCATCCTGTGTCAAGTGGATAAAAGAAAAGAAACCAACCAACCAAACAAACAAACAATCAAAACCCTCTAACCAGCCAAGAAAAGCAGCAGATATTTCAGACTTGTTTTAGAAACATTTTCATGATAATCTGTTGTTTATGCTAGTTTAATGACACTGAGATATGAGACTCATGTCATACAAAGTTGTCACTTGAACTAGGACTTGGCTCCCAATTTTCAATTCACAAGACCATCCAGCTTCCATCTGATAACGAAAATACACAACTCTACCCTCCTTTGCTCTGCTATCAAGTGAAAAATTTAGAAAATTTAGTTAAAGTATAAAAAAATAATCACAGCAGTCATAATCCCTCCTGCAATATACATTCTTAGTTACATTTGTATTTTATCACTTCAAAGGAGCATTTCCCTAGCAGTTGTTATTTTTTTCTGCATTAATGGCTCAGATGAAAGAATAAAAATAAAAATGCTGTCAAATATAAGCCACTCCACCTATTACTATCAACAATCATAATGTGTGTGTGCATGTTGAGAACGGAAAGAATCATGTCTTCTTAAGAGCCAAACAAATGTGTTAATGTGACTAGAATAATGCAATTTTCTGAATAGCAAATGCTTGTAGATGCTTCTGTAATTTCTCCAGAAATGAAACAAAACAAATACCCCATATATATAATCATAATCATAATCTCTCCTAATTTCTCATCTCTGAATCTCAAGTGCGGTAACTTCAGAATGATTATGAAATGTTCAGAAAGAAAAAGAACAGTCACATGCCATTGTAAAGTTTATTTAATGAGGTGACATAATGCCCTACGATATATTAATATGTAAGTCTCATTTTGGTTGTGTTTTAGCTTGAGTGTAAAACGTCTTCCACAGAGTTAAAGTTTGGGTATCAGTGTTTAAATACCCAAAGTTTGAGTATCAAGTGTTTAAATACCTGATACCCAAAAGGAGTGAACCTTTGGGGATGTTGTGCACATTTAAAGAGATGGAGCCCAGATAAAATGATTGCTGGGGAACAGGATTTATGATTTATAGCCTGGTATTGGCTCTGAATTGATCGCTTTGCTTCCTTGTTTACGAACTCCAGTTGTTGGGGACACTTGCTTTTTCCACCATGACAAAGATCTAAAAGCAGTTCTAAGCTCCTTCCCCTGCTACTTCTGTGAGGTAGTGAGAATAAGAAATGCGTTTCTTTTTTATTCTGTAGCTATGGTGGGAACCCAGAAGTATCAGCCTTCTCTGTCACCCACCCCTTTTCTATCCACAAGGAAAAGAAGAACCAAAATCCATTAAGAACAAACCTACCTCAGCTGATATAGATCTGGTGACCAGCCTGCTTTTGAGTAGAGAGTATGGATTTCTGTCATGGCCACAATGATCATGGATGAAGGACTCTCTCCAGTATCTTAGGACATATAGACCCTGGAGGATTTCTGCAATCTAATTCTGAGAGGAAAGATCCATGAAAATACAACTTTCCAAACCAATCTGGGTAAGTTCTAACTGATGGCTTTAATAAGAATAGCACTGGGGAGCAAAGTACTTAGCTTTCATGTTGATCTCAAGGATATAAATATAGAAGTGGAAATTTGCAACCAAACCCTATATGTAAGAAACAGCCAAATAAGTCAAGATTTATTTCAGGGGGGGGGAGTCTGATGAGACAACAGTCACCTGTCCTGTATTATCAAAGGAGGGAATCCCCAGGCCCCTTTTAGCATTCTGTGAGCTAGATTTAATGGACTTTGGTCTGGAACATATGGTAGAACAGTGCTGAAGTTATCACTGTGGGTCACACAGTGGAGTGAATTGACCCTGCAGCCTGGGCTAGAGAACGACAGTGCTGACATTCCTGTGGCAATCTCATAAGGAAGTTATGTCACAGTGTCTGGATAGGAAAGAGGACGCTGCAGAGATTATCAGAGATCAAAGTAACCCATGTTACCCTGGCCTCACTAAACATAAAATATATTGAAAAACATTTCCTATCCTAGAGAAAAATCTGAATGACCCAGTATGAAACTATTGTTTGTTATAAAAGAGTCTGGAAGCTCACATCCCAGAAGACTATGCATCTCCAAAATATATGAGCAAAAATATGTGAATTTTGTAAGAGATTTTATAAATAGATAAGCAAAAAAAAATCTTTTCTTTTTTTCTTCAAATTCATTTATTATGATAAGCCCCCAAAAACAAGTAGATGAGAGTTGAACACTGCCTCTCTTCAGACTTCAGTTCCATTGCCTTCTCTTCTGAGGTGGCATGCCAGGCCCCAGGAACATCCAGGTTAGACTCAACCCCGAAATCACCTGACTTTTTGGTGCACTTAGGGCAAAGCCAACAGAAGTGATCTTCACAGGCCCACAGCTCTGCCTCCTTTCCAAGATAGGCCTTAGGACACAAGGAACATTCAGTTCCACGTGAAAAACAGCCAGCAGAGGAGACCACAGCATGTTCTTCCCTGAACTCCATTACCATGCCAAGACCTTGCCTGACTCCTGAAGAGTCCTGCAACAGATACCAGACAGAAAATTCAAAGGAGGCTAACTAAACCCAAGAAATCACAGGAAATACATTATATATCACAGAAGCAAAACCAAAAGAAACACACACATACACACACACTACTATCACCACCACCATTAAAGCATCAAGAATTAGCACTCCTTAGTCACTAATACCTCTCAACATCAATGGACATAATTCCCCAATTAAAAGATAGGCTAAGATACTAGATATCAAAACAGAATCTATAATTCTGCTACATACAAGAACCTCACTTCAGCAACAAAGATAGACATTACCAGAGAGTAAAGGATGGAAAAAGATTTTCCAATCAAATGGACCTAAGAAGCAAACTAGAATAGAGATTCTAAACAGGATTTCACTCAAAAATACTGAAAAGAGTTGGGGAAGGACACTCCATATACATCAAAGAAAAATCTGTCAATATGGTGTTTCAACTTTGAACATCTATGCTTCAAATGCAAGAAAACCCACATTCATAAAAGAAACATTACTGAAGCTTAAACAACACATCAAATCCCACACATTATTAGTGGTACATTTCAATTTAAACACCTTACACTCACCAATTGACAGGCCATTGAAACAGGAACTGAGGGAAAAAAAAAACATGGTCATCTCTTTAGATGTTGGATAACCCTATGACAAAATCCAGCCCCGCTGCATGATAACAGTCTTGGAAAGACCAGGGATCTATGGAGCATACCTAAAGACAATACAAGTCATATACAACAAGCAGATATCCTATACTAAATTAAATAGACAAAAAATTAAAGCAATTCCACTGACTGTAGGGACAAGGAAAGGTTATCCAGTCTCTTCTAATCTGGCCAACTTAAAGTTCTAGCTAGAGCAATGAGACTATTAAATGAGATTAAGGCAATTCAAATTAGAAAGGAACATGTCAAAAGATCTTTACCCACAGATGATAGATAGTGATCCCAAAATTCTACCAGAGAATGCCTCCAGCTGGAAAACACCTTCAGCAAAATAACTGGATACAAAATGAACTAAAATTGCAAAGAACTGAGATGTGTCTCAAAGAATGGATAATGACGTGTGGTTTATTTACACAATGAAATACTACTTGAGGTATAAATAAGGACATCGTGAAATTTGGATGCAAATGGGTAGAACTAGACAATATCGCACTGAGTGAAGGAACCCAGACGAAGAAAGACAGAATGGTCGCTACCCACTTAAAAGTGGATATTAGCCATAAATTATAGAGTGACTGTTACAATCCATACACCCAGATAAACTAGGTAACAAAGAGGGCCCAAGAGAGGATGCTTAAATCTCACTCAGAAGAGGAAATAAAATAGACATTGGAAATGGATAGAAGGAGTGGATTGTGTGAGAGAGCTGGTGGGGTGAGGAAGGGGGGTGGGAATCAGGTGTGGTATGGGAGAGGGCTTGGGGAGAGATGAAAATCAGTGTGTGAAGGAATCTCTGGACAAACCTGAGAGGACCTATGATATGGCCTAGGCTCCTGGGAGATGTGTGGGTGATCCTAGCTCAGACTCATAGCAACTGCGGATATGAAGACTGAAGTGGGCACTTTCTGTAGCGAGGCAGGAATTCCGGTGGGGGAAGGAAGACATCAAGCCACCCACCAAACCATCCGCATAAAATTTGCCCTCCTTACAAGATATACAGGGATAAAGATGGAAGGAAGATTGAGAGAATAGCCAACCGATAACTGGTACAAGCTCCTAAACAATGACAGTCTGCTGTGCTTGCAGACAGGAGTCTAGCGCAACTGTTATCTAGAGGCTTCATTGAACATCTGGTGAGAACAGATGCAGAGATCCACAGCCAAATATTATATATATATATCAGATGTGCAGCTGGGACTTCACATGGGTCCTCCAACAATTGAACCAGGGGCTGTCTCCCACTGACTTTGAATCCCTTGCCCTTAGCAGGAGAACCTTGTCTGTCTTCAGTGGGAATGGAAGAGTTTAGTTCTGAAGAGACTGGATCTTCCAGAGTGGGTTGGTACAGGGGAGGTGGAGGTTCTTCTTCTCTGGAGAAGGGGGGGAGGAGGAATGGGAGAAGAAAGTTAGACGATGAGACTGAGAGAAGAGGCTGTGATTGGACTCTAAAGTCAATTAATTAATTAAAATAAGAAGGATTAAAAGAAAGAAAAAGAAACAGTCAAAGAGTTCTTTTAAAAAATGTAGTCTATATTTCTGGGGAAATTATAGGACTGTCTATGATATCTTTCCTATTCAGTTTTCATGGTTCCAGTGATAATAACATACTTAACACAGTAAAGGTGAAATCACAATTCAGTAGACGTTTTTGTCTTTGATGTCTGTGACTCTGATTAGTGGGAAGCATGCATTATGAATGCAGCTAGCTTGAAAACTGCCTTACATTAAACCTGCCTTGCCGAAACTTTATTACAAGCCTAGGAAGAAAAGATTTTGTGCTTGTAACACTAGCTGGAGGGATAAGGTAAGAGAGAAAAATTTAAGGCTAAAATAAAGAAAGAAGAAGTCAAACCATCTTTCTTTGGAAGTGCTGTGATATTATTTATGGAAGCTCACTAACATTCTACCAGACAGTAATAAGGACAAATTGCAGCAATATGGAAGAATGTAGAATTAATGTTATAAAATAAATAGCTTTTTTATCCATCTCTTCATAGATACAGATCATTGACAATAGCTTCAAGGAAAATAAATTCTTTAAAAACAAATATAACCAATGAGATAAAAGACCTCTCATCTTAACATAATACAGGATACTTTTAGCACTCAAGATTTCTTGAAAATGTAGCTCTCCCCCTTGTACTTAGTGTTAAAATATTCCAGAATCAATTTGTGTATAAAAATCTTGCTATCATTACTGATCACATGTGAGATGTATGACCTCAAACAACCCTTCTACCAAGCATGGTGAGCAGGTGGGTGAGGTTCAGCAAGCAGCTCAGATTCTTTTGTCTCAGTTACTAATGAGACCTGGCCCTGAAGTGCAAGCTTTGGTTCATTGACCATGTAATTAATTAAAAGATTTTCAAATGTCCAAATATTATGGAAAGAATCTATACTCAGAACTCTTCTGCGATCATCTATAAGAGGATTTCTGGTTCTACCTGGTAGTTAGGAAACACCTAAATTGCTTTTTTTACCCCTCTGTTACACGTGACCTTGTCCTGACCTCAGAGGTAATTCCCTTGAGGGAAACTGGGGATGCCCAAACACCTTCAAGTATTCATGCACTGTAGCCAAAGGACAATCTTCAGGAGAGATGAGGGCCAATGTGGAGCACTCCTCCCTCTGCTAGTTGTATAAGCAGACATTCAGAATGTGGCAGGCCAGTACCAAAAAGCTTTGACCTGAAATGCATTAAAAAGTATGATCTAAAAAAAAAAAGAAGAAGAAGAAAAACTAATATGTGTGCAGAGAATGTAAAGTCCCCTGGTTACTGAAGGCCAGAGAGCCAGTCATGCAAATGAGGCCTGGAATTTAAATTGCTTCAGAAATAGAAGACACGGCAGTGTGCGGTGCCACTTTACTGGAAGTGCCACCATTTAGTGCTCCAGATTGGCTTTTCTTGTATTTATGTAAGTACATGGAGGGTCCATCTGGATCTCTTAATTGACCCATTTATATGCTTGGGTGTGTTACCTCATTAATATCCTTCTTCCCAAGCCTCAGCAAAATGCATGGACAGATTAGAGTGGGGGTATATTTTACTGACTAGCAAACAAAGCAAGGGTGTGAAGAACAGCAGGAGACCTCTGTGTCTGTCCTGGAAGCGGTTAAAGTATGCCCTTGAAGCACATACACTGTAGCTTGTCCTGTAAACACGACACAGTGCACACTCCTATGAAGGCATCACCAGACCCTCCAGGGCAAATCACCTCTTGCCTTACTCTGAAACTGCAGTTCTCTAAGACCATATCCTGCGTCTTCACATGAGGGTACCACACTCCCAGGAAGCTCTGCAGGGATCCAGAGATTCACCCAGACATCAATGTTACCATGGAAGAGAACTACAGAAAGATATCTGAGGAAGAGATCACCCAAAGCAGTCTCTTGCATCGGCCGTTAATGCTCAGTTTCTCATTTGAATTTTCACCCTAGGAACTTTTGGCCATGAGGAGTATGGAGGTAGAAGGTGCTAAAACCAGTTGCGAGTGTGGATTTTCAGTCCACTCCCTGCACCTTCCTGGCTTTAACTACAATGCCATCAGCTCTATAACAGCTTTATTTTGCTACAGTAACGTAGACGGGATAACATCAGTTGGTACTACATATTGCCCCTGGTATTGTGACCTAACTCTATATGAACACTAGATATTCTTATCACTCTATGAAATGGGTGTATTTATTCTGGGAAATATTTTTTTTAATTCAGTATTTCTTCTACATTTGAACCAAAGATGCATGTGGGTGAAAGAGAGCTTTGACATGATCTAATATTGGGCTCTACGTCCAAGTGATGTGCTTGCCCTGAAAAATTATTCGAAACTAATACCCTTTCATTTAAGAAGATGCTTGTTTGAGCTCAGAATGTGTTCTTGCTTTTTGTGTAACATCCGGGAGATACTTTTCCCTTACTGTATGTCACACCCATGAAGTAGAAATCCCATCTTCTTCCTCACTGTGGTCTCAAAAGGAGCATTGCCAAAGAAACGTCTATACAAATGTTTCATTATTCATGCATACACAAAGCCCATAAGCAGTGTGCACACACGTTTACCTATCTCCTTGTACATTCTTTGCTTAAGTATATCTCTTTCTTAATTCTCGCCCATACAGTTCTGGTCAATATGCCTTTGGTAGATTCTCTAATGGAAGTGTCATGTTTCTAAACCCTCATGAGCGTCCACTGTGCCACTAGCCCGTCCAAGTTGTCCTGCCTTCTGTGCAACTGGAGAAAGTACTCAAAGTTTGTACTTGACCTATGACATCAGACCTAGATTGTTTTCTCTTGTTTTAGAGACTATCAGTTAAAACATGCTCATCAAAAAACTAAAGGTTTTAAAATTATTTTTATTAAAATATACAGTTCTGTTAAGAGAAGTACACACACACACACACACACACACACACACACACACACATCTTTTAGTTCATTATCTGAACTTGATGATACTTTTATTAGAATTTGATTTTTTTTTCAATATCCAGTTTCTTTATATGGTCAAGTGTAAGATCTATTCCATTTAAACTCATTCCAAGAAACAGCTCAGTAGCCTGCAAAGATTTATTCTTATCCAAGCCTAGTTAGTATTTGGTTGTTCTCAAACTTGGCAGAACATTAAAAGGAATCTGTAAGATATTTTTTTTCACAATGTATTTACTGAGGTTGTTAAGCAGTTTCACTCTTGACTGATCATTTTGCTCTCTTTCCCATACCCTACCTATTTTCCTGTTGTGAACATGTATGGTGAAAATAGGTAGCTTTCCTTTGGGACCTTTTTGTGTTTCCTTTTTTACCACTTTATATCCCACCCCAGCCCAGTCCACATTACTCCTTAAGAGACTTGTCCAGCATACTCTCCAGAAAATGGACTATCAGAAATCATTGGAAGGATTAAGGTGTGGCCAGAGAAACTGGAAATTTTCTTTACACTCCAGGCCACAGTTCCTTAGTTGTACCTATTGGTGGAATGGATCCATGAACTAGCAGGAATACTTTGTTCCTTACTACAATCATTTGCCTACTAATATCACTGTCACTGAGAACACTGAGAAAGTAACTGGTAAAGATTTCTTTCTTTCTTTCTTCCTTTTTTTTTTTAAGGAATTAGCTTTGATCAAGTCACTTCCAATTGGTGTTGAAAGCAGATAAGGTATAAATTATAAACAAATTGATTAATGAAGAAGTCAGATTAGTCTAGCAGTTACTAATTATAGCTGTGCATTTTAAAAAATCATTTAAATGAAGCAATGAAATTATATGAAAGAAACTTCATGATAGAGTTTTTGTGTGTGTGTGTGTGTGTGTGTGTGTGTGTGTCTGTGTGCATGCGTCTCTGTATGGGGGGGTTGTGTATGCATCTTGCAAATGGATGTAGAAAAACATTCATACATGTGAGAGTATGCATAGACTAGAAATCAATATCCAGATAATGCTCTTATTCACCTTTCCACCTCATTTTCTGTGAAAGGGCCATTTTTTAGACCCAAAGATTACTATTTTGGCCAGATTAGTTAGTCAGAAAACCTGGCTCTATCCACAGGTTGTGTGTGTCCTAGAGACTAACCTAGCTAATATTTTTAAAACCTGGTTTCTGAGGATCTGAGTTCAGGTCTGCCGGTACTGTGTCTCTGAACTGGCTGACTATTTTATTTAAATTTTTCTACTCCTTGGTCTTAATCCCCCAACCAGTAAAATATATAATAGTCATCCTTTCTTTCTCATTTTTTATTAAATACTCTGTATTTACATTTGAGATGTTATCCCTCCTCCCCCACTTTGTTCCCATCTCCCCTCCCCTGCCATTTACCTTCACAAAGGAGCACTCCCTCCTAAGCACCCTGTCCACCCCATTGCCTCGGCATTCCCTACATTGGGACAATGTGCCCTCTCTGAACCAGCCTTTTCTCACATTGATGCCAGACACTGCTATCTTCAGCTACATATGCAACTGGATCAATAGGTCTCTCAATGTGTGCTCAAAGGTTGGTGAGTTGTGGAGGGTTTATTGGTTGATAATGTTGTTCTTCACATGAGGTTGCAACCCCTTTCAGCTTCTTCGGTCATTTCTTTAGTACCCTCATTGGGAGTTCAGTCTGATGGTTAGCTGCAAGCATGCTCAGCTGTATCTATATAACTCTACCATAGTCCCTGAGGGGGCATCTCTATCTGCTTCCTGTCAGGAAGTACTTTTTGGGATCAGCTATAGTGCTTGGATTTGGTGACTGCACTTCAGGTGGATTCCCAGGTGAGGGGACTTCTGAGCGATCTTTTCTTCAATCCCTGTTCCTCTATTAGACCTTACATTTCCTCTTGTGAGTGTTTTGTTCTCCCTTCTAAGCAGGACTGAGGCATCCCCATTTTTGCCTTCCTTCTTTTTGAGCTTCATAAAATGAGGTACACAGCTAAACTTAGCTGAGGAATATCGAATGGCTGAGAAGCACCTAAAGAAATGTTCAGCATCACTAGTCATCAGGAAAATGCAAATCAAAATAATCCTGAGATTCCAACTCATACCAGTTAGAATAGCTAAGATCAAAAACTCAGGTGACAACAGATTCTGGCAAGGACTTGGAGAAAGAGGAACACTCCTCCACTGTTGGTGGGGTCATAAGCTGGTACAACCACTCTGGAAATCAATCTGGCAGTTCCTCAAAAAGTTGGACATAATACTACCTGAAAACCCAGCTATACTACTCCTGGGCCTATACCCCGAGTTTGATCCAACATATAACAAGGACACATGCTCCACCCTGTTTGTAGCAGCCTTATTTATAATGGCCAGAAGCTGGAAAGAACCCAGCCAGACGTCCTTCAACAAAGTAATGGATACAGAAAATGTATTTACACAATGGAGCACTACTCAGCTACTAGAAACAATGACTTTATGAAATTCTTAGGCAAATGGATGGAGCTAGAGAATATCATCCTGAGTGAGGTAACCCAGCCACAAAAGAGCACACATGGTATGTACTCACTGACAAGCAGATACTAGCCCCAGAAAATAGCCATCCTTGTACTGTGTGCTCCTGAATGGAAACATCCTTTAAGTTTGGAATATGAAAGCAAACTATATTGTCTTTTCCACCAATGTATTAAGTAAAACAAACTGCATTTAAGAAAAACATAGAGCTGGATTGCCCCCTATTCCTGGCTCTATTGGTTTCCAGCTTCTCAATAGAGCTCCACTCGGCTAGAAGCCGTGTTCTTCTGGAAAAATGGGGACTTCTCCGGCATAGCTGTGGACCTGGCTGGGAACCCTGCTCGCAGTACCAGCCGCAGCCGCAGCTGCAGCCGTGCGCAATGTGCTCGCTGCCCCATGGCTTCGAACCCCCAGCTTCCGAGGACTTGGGGCGGCAGAGTTCGGCAGAGCTGCGGGAGAGGTTGACGTGCCAGGAGAGACTTTTGCGCAACGAAAAAAGTCCATTTGCAAATTGCCCGGCAAAGGTAAAAAGATCTCAGACTCAATTGCTAAAGGGAAAGCTGCCATTTCAGAACGGGAAGAGGTTAGAGGGAGAAGTGAACTGTTTTCCATCCTGTTAGTGTTAGACTGTAGGCTAAAGCAAAAAGCAACCACGAGAGTTGATCCCGCCATAGACAAGGCCCAGAATTCCGACCTGATGCTTGATACTTCATCATTAGTTCCTGAATGTTCCTCGGTAGACATTAAGTCATCTAAAACATCAGAAACACAGGGACCTGCACATCTCACTCACAAAGGCGATGAAGAGGCTTTGGAGGCTGGCTTCACACTGAACACCAGCCCAGCTGCCTATAGGAGAGCCCAGGCACCCTCATCTCAAGTTAGTGAATATCTGTCCTGGCACCTTGTTTCAAATCAAGTGGAAGAGATCTCCAGCGACATGGACAGTCTATCGATAAATTGCAGAAGATCACATTTGCAGACCAGAGTGAACCCTCATAAGAAAACACCAGCACTGAGAACTTTGCTGGACTGCAGAGTGAGACTCCCAAGAAGCCTCATTATACGGACGTGTTAGAAATGCTAGCCAGGAACCCAGTGCCCCCTCCTCATAAGTTTGAGACCAATGTGTTACCCACACAACAGACTGACTCACCAAGTCATTGTCAGAGGGGTCGGTCTCCTGCTTCCTCAGAAGAGCAGCATCTTGATGATGTCACAGCAGCGCGCCTCCTTCCACCCAGCAGCCTGCCTGCACCGCTGCTCTCCAGAAGAGTCGCTGGCCCTGCAGAAAGAGCAGATGCAGAATTACGAGGCGATGCAGCCAAAGCTCGCAGCACAGAGAACTAATATTAAAATGCAGAGCTCCAATCCAGAAGGGGAGTCTTCAGGGAGATACCGAGAAGTGGGGGACGAAGACGACGCCCAGCCCTCAGATGGATTGCTGAAGATGAGTGTTGGGAGATCCCGACAGCTACTGCTGAGTTCTCATCCCCTCATCGAACTTCCTAACAAGTCTCAAGACCAGTGTGAGACCTTGTTGAGGGACAACATTTTTAAAGTTACATAAAGGTAGCTACAAAGTTAGAATCCAGTTTGTCTTTCAGAAGATGTTCTTCACGTGCTTGCACAGTTTTTAATATTTGAACATTGTGTTTGGCCGTATTGAATTATAGTTTTACAGTATATTTCACGTTGGCCTGTTAGTGTGAGTAGAGCACACGTTTTCTTTAAGATAACTGCTTTTTCCTTATTCATACTCTTATCAGATAGCATTGCTTACACCCCTTCTGGTGAAACACTTTTTTATCCCAGGCACCTAAAGTGAATTAGGATGGCCTGGTTCCCTCGCTCAAGAAGTGAAGGGAGCCGTCTAAAGAATGGTACCCATGCTGCAGACATTTCCTGAGACGCTGGATGTGAATTACTGCGGAAGACATTCAGACATTACAACAGGTATGTCTGCTGTTCCTGTCTTCTGTTCCTGTCTTGAGGTGACTACTGTCTTCCTATGATGAGGATAAGAAGCACTATGACGTGGTGCTGGGTCGGGTAGGGTCTTCTGAGCTGGTGTGGGGAGCTGCTCCTGGTTTCCCTTGGCTTGAACTCATTGCTGTCTTGGATAATAGGTCCCTGTACAGGACACTCAGGTTTGGTAAGGAAACCGATGTGTTTCTAACAGTTACAGTCGAATTGTCAGTATATTGCCTTTTCCCTTTTTTAAACCCAAAGATGTGTTTGTAGGCTGCAGAAAGCTCAGTCATGTAAGTACACATTTGTGTTGTTTGAAGTGATTATATGATCGTTTTCAGCAAAGACAACACTGTTTTCAAAAAAGCCTTTGTCTATTATGTGGAACTTGAAAAGGAAAAATAAAATACCAATTAGAACATCCCCTCCCAAGATAGAAAAGAAAGAAAAAAAGAAAGAAAGAAAAACATAGAAGCTTCTTGGTAGATATTTAAAATGCCCCATGGTCTGCATATCTTGAAATTAAAATAAGTGCCTTTGCAGTCAGGTCTAAACACATATTAGGTATGAGCAACAGCAAATGCATTCAGAGGGTTGTATTTATAAATTTATGTGTGTGTGTGTAACAAAATTAACTAAGAATATAAGGGTCTAGGAATTTGAGAAGGGCTACACAAAAGAAGTGGGAAGAGAGGAATGGGACAATAGTGTATTTGAAAGAACAGAAAAATACGTCTGAAGGTTGTAGTTTTTGGTTAAAATTATATTCTGCATGTCAGCTGTGTTATTTTAAATCAGACAGATGCATAAGACTCTGAGGGGTCAAGCTTTAGCCACGCACAGTGAGATGGAGGGTTGTTTTGTGCTAGGAATAAAAACCCAGTGGTAGCTTCTCTGTGTGTGCTTGCTTGCTGGATTTTGTACAAATAATCTATCCTTCTGTAGAAGTAAAAATATTAGTATTGCTGAAATACTTCGGATTGTGTGGTCATTTTCTCTTTGATATCCTGGACCCATTTATGACAAGAGGTAGCAGTCCCTTCAGAAGTCACAGTGGGGCCCTGCTATTATCCTTACATTACCAAAGGAAAACTGGAGCCCAGAAATGTCACATGGTATGCCCTAGAGCTGGTGCATGAACCAGGACAAACTTTGATCCCAGGTTTATTTGGGTTCAAACCTCAGTATTAATTCCAGCTTCAGGGAGCGATTAGTCTGTATTGTATGATACATGCTTCCTGCATTTTCTCTTCTTTAATTACATTGTGGTGTCTGTGTTAGTTTCTTTATACTTCAATAACGAATTACCCCAAATGTGATTGCATCTCATTTTCTCCAACAGATAGATGTCATCTGCACTAAGTATAAACAGAGAAACCTCGGATTATACACCATCCATCAAATGCACCTAATGAATATCTGATAAAAATCCCACCTAAACACTAATAAATATGCTTCCCACATAACAGAATTCAGAAGCTTCTTAAAAAAAAAGACCACATGCTAAAATGCAAAACAACCTTTAAACATTACAAAAAGTTTGCATGTATCCGACATGATCAATATGCGATGGCACATAAACTGGACAGCAAATAAAACTCCAGTGAGTTTATATAACATTATAGGATTAAATAAAATTAATAATGAGTGATAAATGAGTCAAAAAAGAAATCAAGAAGAAATAAAATTATTCTTAAAACTAAGTAAAAATGAAACTACAACACAACCAAAGGCTTTCAGACACATTAAAAGCTCTAATAGGAAAGTTCATAGACTTAAGTACTCACAAAAAAATCAGAAAGACAATGAATAAATGACTTAATGATGCAACTCAACAATTTGAGAAAAAAGAAGAAATAGAATGAAAACTTATTAGTTGATAAGATACTAACCAAGATCAAACCAAATTAAGTTTAACCAAGATCAACAACCCAAGAAAACCCATAGAAATTGAGGAGATGGAAAGATCTCACTAAGAAAAAAACAGGCCCAAATGTATTCAGACCTGAATTATATTAGCCTTTCAAAGAAGATCTACAACCAAATACACATTAAAACAAATTTTAAAAATAGAACTATAAATATCACTCTGATACTCATTCATGAACCCTGTATTACTCTAATATCCAAACTCATAAAAGACACAAAAATAAACCTATATACCAATATTTCTTACGAACATACATGCAAAATTCTCAATAAAGCATTAGAAAGCTGAACAGTGGTGCACACAAAGACCATATGTCAACATCAAGTAGGCCGTAGTCTATTAATGCAAGGATGCTTTAACACACAAAGGTCAATGAATGTAACGAGTCATATGAATGATTTTAAAGACAAACATCACATGATCCCCCAATAGATTCAAACAAATCATTTGACAAAAAAAATCTAACTTCAATTCATGATAAAAGTCCTAGATAAAATAGGACTAAAAGAAACATTTCTCAACATAATAAAAGATATATACATCAAGCTCACAACTAATATTATATGTTAAATAGAGAAAAGCCTAAAGCAATCCCATTAGTATCAGAAAAGGGTTGTGTTGCTATCCACCCTGCTTTTTAATATCTTGCTCAAAACACTAGCTGAAGCAATAAGGCAAGGGATGAATATTAAAATAACTAAAAATTTCAAAAAACTCAAATATTCCTATTTGAAGATAATATGATCTTATATATGACAAATGTCAAGACACTCTACCAATAAACTCTAGAAATACTCAACAGGGAATGACTGGGTACAAAATCAACTTACAAAAATGAGTAGTATTTTTATACAGAAATAATAAATAAAACAAGAAAGACATTATGGATACATTCCAGCTTATAATTGTATCAGAAAAATGAAATATAGAGAGAAATAAAATGAACAAAGGAGATGAGAGACCTCTACAAGAAAAAAAAATGTTAAAATTTCTGAACAAAAAGGTTAACAAATTATAATGGAAAATGTAAAGACAGCTTTGTATATGGATTGACAGAATGAACATTGTGAAAAAAATTATACACTAAAAGCTATTAACAAATAAAATACAATCCCAATAAAAATTGGCATGTCACTCTTTACCGATATAGAAAGAAGTATTCAAACAGCCTAATAGCCAAAACAATTCCTAGACTCCAAGGTATAGTTAGCAATATAAAACAATATCATACTTCCAGAATCACAGATATATTGATCAATGCAATAAATTATGAGAAACAAAAAAGGATACATTAGCTACAGTAATCTGATATTTGAAGAAAATGCCAAAAACATACACTAGAAAAAAAAAATACAGGATCTTCAACAAATGTGGTTGAGAAAACAGGATGTTCAGACAAAAAAGAAGAAAGCTAGACCAATATTTATCACTGTGCATAAAAATTAGTTCTATGATTTGAGACCTCAGTTTCAAGTCCTAAATGCAAAAACTGCTAGAAGAAAACATGCAGTACTACTGTTCAAATTACAGCTTTAAGAAACAACTTGTTGAGTGAGCAAGAAAAAGATTCATATAAAAACCGGATCTAAATAGAAAGTTTCTAATAGAAAAAGTAAAAATTACTAAAATATACATTACCCTTGGGGAAATACAAATTAGAACAACTTTGAGATTTCATCTCACTGCAGACAGAATCAATAAAATCAATAACAAATTCTGGAGAAGATATGGACAAAGAAAAGCTCTCATTTATTGTTTTGGAGAATGCAAACTGGTTTATCTCTTCTGCAAATCTGTATACAGAGTTTTCAAAAAACAAAAATAAATCTACTACATGATCCAGCTATACAGTTCCTGGCCATTTTCCAAAAAGGGTTCAACACCCTATTTATAGACACTTGCTCAACAGTGTTCTTTCCTGGTCTGCTCATACTAGTTAGACATTTGGAAACAGCTAAATGTCCTCCAGCAAATGAATGGATATGGAATATGTTATACCTTCTGCAGCATGGTAGGCTATCAGATATAAAGAAAATGAAAACATGGAAATTGCATGCGAATAGATGGATCCAGAAAAAAATATATGGAGGGAGGTAATCTAGACCAAGAAAGACTAATGTCACATGTTCACCCATCTAGATCCCAAAAACTGAAACAGACCTGATAATTTCATGAACAAGCTATAAGCCTAGCCTGGGTAGGTTCTGCACTATTCTAAACCTCTAAGGCTGCTTATTTCCCATCCACATGGCCCCTTATCTTTAATCTGAGTCCCTCTCTGGATTGCTCTGGAATGTTTCTGTCCTCATGACTGTTATCATTATCTTCTGGCAAATGCTCCTGGTCTCTCCATACAGACCTTTTTTTTCATTGTCCTTCCCTACTTTCCTCTGCAGCTGGGCCACCTTGACTCAAAATGGAAGTTCTACACGGTTTTCTTCTTCTAAACTAACTGGCTGCTCAGCTCTCTGTTGACCAATAAAGAGATGATGGAGACGCACGTTTACAAAACAACAAGATAGGCGATGCTTCATAAAAAATAACAACATCAAAACTTGGCCTGTACTCAACTCTCTGTTGGTATACAAATCTCCATTTGAACAATACTAGGACAATCTTTACACAGTACACAAACCATCACTCCAATGCAGCACATTTTTCAATTGTGATTACAACATGTAGTAATAAGTTATAAACGGACCATGGAGAGGTATAGAGGGACTTTAAAGGAGAATATGTCAAACAGGATGTTGGATAAAGCGTCAAGGAACCACATTTGTACTGGCTAGGCTTAGGTCAGCTTGCTACACAAATGGGAGCTATCAGGATGGATGAAAACTTAATTGAGAAAATCTCACCATAAGATCCATCTGTAAGGCATTTTCTTAAAAAAGTTATTAATGGCAGATGGCCCAGATCATAGTGGGTCCTATTGCCCCTGGGCTGGTGGCCCTGGTTTCTATAAGAAAAGAGTCTGAGCAAACCATGGGAAGCAAGCAAGCCGTAAGCAGCACCTATGACTTCTGTTCCCGTTCCTGTGTCTACTTTCCTGCCCTGTTTGACTTTCTGTTCTGATTTCCTTCAGCGACAAGCAGCAATATGGATGTATAAGTTAAATAAACCCTTTCCTCCCCATCTTGCTTTTTGGTCATGATGTGTCATAGCAACAACTGTAAACCTAACTATGACAATATTATTTTACATTTACCTAAATTCAATGTATTCAAATACACAAAACATGTATATATTACAAATGTATATATCATAAATAAACTTATAAAGTTATGCCAGTAGAGCCACAGTAGTCCTCATAGGGACTAGAGATGAGCAAAACTTCTATTTGTAGATGAAAAAAAAAAACAAACAAAACAAAAACAAAAAAACACCCTTTTTGAGTGGTTGGTGAGGGTGGTCCAAGTGACTCCCAAAGGAATGTAGACTACATCTGTTGCCCTTGGCTTCACCTTAGAGGTTGAAGATAAACTGCTATTGCTGAAGACACAGCATACTTAAAACACAGGTTTTAGATATTTGAGTTAGAACTAAACTGACAGGTTCCTCCCTGTAGTACCATGAAGTACTGTGGAAATTGAGAGCTGATGTGGAAGGGATGAAATTATTCCTATTGGAAACAAGCTTGCTACCGAAGCTAGTGAAGTCACAAAATTTAGAAGGGATGATAAGACCACCGCATAATCCCTCAAGTACCTTCTGAGTCTTCTCCTTATATTCATGGAGAGTAGGCTTATCACCCCTCACCAAAGATGCTTCTCTTTGGAACAAATAGAGACCCTTACAGAAAACCACAACTGGGAAACGCGATCAATGAACCATTTGGTGTTCAGCCCATGTGAATATATCCGCAGTGCACATACTGTATTAGTGTGTTTGGGAACATTGCAAAAGAAGGGGCAGATAGATTTACGAGCAGAACAGCAGGAGGTTGGCTGTGATAGTGCCTCTCTTAGAAGTAGATGCATAAATGAGACAGACCCAAACAATAGCAATTTCAATATACTTGCTAGGGAAGACAGGGAAAATTCCCAAGGGGTCCAATTGCTAGACAAAAAAAACACATACAACTCATTATTGTTGAGAGATGATGTGCTAACTTTTCCCAGATAAAAGCCCCTGGATTGGTTATTCATTACAATGTTATCAACCCAGAAACCATAGACACACATAAACCAAAAAGCAGGCTCAGCAAGTTGTATTCATATATTTATGTGCATATGTGACTAATAATTGAAGAGCAAAGGAAGCTATCAATTTGAAGTTTGAAAGGACATGGGAGAAACTAGAAGGAGGGAAAGGAAGGGGAGAGTAATATAATCATATTTGAATTTAAAATGTCATTTAATTTTTTGAAGAGTTGAATATCTTTAAAGAGCTGATATAGGCTGAATATCTCTTGCTTAAAGTTATTGTGACCAGATGTGATTTGGGCTATTTATTTATTTATTTACTTATTTTACATTGAAGTATTTGTATACATATAATTAGTCACTTGGGGGGGAGTGAGATTAAAGACCAATATAACTCATGTTTTATATACACTTTATACACATAATCTTTGTGCCTGAAACACAATGTCATAGTGCTGGGCTTTCTACTCGTGTCAGTCTCCACAGATTATGAAATTTTGAAATAAGAATTTTCAGCCTGAGTTAATTTAATGTTCACAACATAATAGATGTCATCCAAAATTCAAGACAAACTCCAGAAGTAGTTTCCTTGTCCCTACAGTAATAGAAATGAAGAATCCAAGATAGGACTGAAACTGAAATGCTCAACACCAGGTAGTCAATAGAAGCAGGACCAGGGCTTGTCCAGGAGCATGGCTGTCTTGCTTTACCCACTGATCCTTGGCAGCCATTGAATATTAAAACCTCAATGTTTGTTTTCTCTTTAGGGTTCTACCTATAACATTTTAGGTTTTAACTCTAAGAAAATATTTTCATAGGCAATAACTATGTGTGCTTGCATGTGTATGTATGCATACATGTGTGTGTAGATGCAGGAGTCCCTATGTGAACACATGTAAAAGAAGGTTAGAAGGTGTTGCTGCCTGAGAGACTAAGGGTTGCTGATGTAGACAATGCCAGCCAATCAGAAACTGCTGTTTAGAAGAGATGCTTTCTTGAGACCCATGGGGTGCCAGTGGAAGGCATTAAAGGAACTTGCAGTAGTTGAGATGAGCTTGCTGTGGCGTTTCTCACCTGCTCCCAGAGTCTGTGCTCTTGATTCTGCACCACCTCACTTCCAACTGCAAAGGCAAATAAGGTCTGGCAATGAGAGGTCCAGGGCACAGGCAGCATCGGTCACCACAGGCCACTTCATGTTCCTTGTTTTGGGGGTTTGTGGTTGTTCGGTTGGTTGTTGCTGCTGTTGCTGTTTTGTTTTTTGCCTGTTTCTGGAAGTACTGTACTTCTCCGCATGGTGCTGCTGCTGCCGTGGCCCGCCCAGCGGCTTTTTTGGTGAACTGGTCCCTTAGTGCTTTATGCTGTAGGTCCCTTGAAGGTGAGTATGAGGACCTCATTTCTGTATTTTTTGTTGTTTTTCTGTGTTCATTGCAGTGGCCATCATATTTTAGCTTTTAACTTTGGTTCAAGGGTGAGCCTACAGCAGCCATCTTTTCTGTCTTTGTCTTTGTCCTCTTATCTGGACGAGCTTCTCTCACTTTCAGCTTGGATTCATCTCAGTACCTGACACAGGGCCTGGTTTCCCAGAGGGTGGCACAGGGGATCTGCTCCAAACACCCTTGCTTTCTGGAGGTCTTTCCTGCGGTGCTCACTTTTGTGATGCCCATCCCTCCGACTGGACTGCCTCTCTCCAGGATCCTCCTCCTCAGGTATATTTTGAGACATTTCCTGTCAATCTTAGTCCTTATGCAGTGACAAAGACCTGGATTCTCACTCCTCTGAGTGACTTGGCACTAATCAGAATAGCTGTCAACAACTCTGACCTATAGCCCCTTGTTTTGAGCAAGTACTGAAGCAATGGGCCGTGCACCTCCAGAACTATTACGATTGGTATACTCCCCTTAAGGCAGTGTTCAACCATGTTTCTTAATTTCAGATCTGTCGTCTATCATGACTTGGCTAAGAATCAGGCTAGGGTTT
Source organism: Micromys minutus (assembly GCF_963924665.1). Taxonomy (NCBI): domain Eukaryota; kingdom Metazoa; phylum Chordata; class Mammalia; order Rodentia; family Muridae; genus Micromys; species Micromys minutus. The sequence continues at coordinate 6,325,291 of NC_137963.1, forward strand.
TAACCTTAACATTCCTCTTCACATGCTTACTGGCCACAAGCCATACACATTAACCTTGTCACTCAGGCCACTATTGAACTGCATGCTTACTTTAACCCATTTACTGATCTTGCCTGTAAGCCCCTTAAGGACTGCAGTCCTTGAGATCCCCCGGCTTACTTTCATAATCTTGTCCAGCAGTCTGGGGTGTTCTTCATGTACTTCCTGTCCCGTGTGACCGAAGCAGCGGAAAGGCAGGTCGATGTTCTTCCAACCAAAGATATTCTCCTCAAGCAGGTTGCATGGGAGGACCTTAATGCCCCCACTTGCAATGCTGTGGGAGCCATAGGGCATGACGCCCTCCATAAAGGGATAGTTGCTATCACGATTTGGACCCTGGTGTGGACCCCTTTGCAGACCTTACTGCCTCCATTGATGTCTTGATCATGGAGCATGTGGACAGGATGCAACCTTCTCTTGAAGGGTCCTCTGATAGCACCTGTTGGGGGTCCTAACAAGCTTGGTCATCTAAGACAGGACTGCCCTTCAGCTAGGCCCACGACCAGATGTGGTCGTTGTAACAATGGCTTCTATTGCACAGAAGATTGATGTTCTCAAAAACAGGAAGACAATTTAAATTCCAAAAGGGTCCCTCCTCAGAGCCTCTGCCAGAGCCATACAGATAAAGCTGAGGATGCTTGCATCTAACCATCAGACTGAACACAGGGACCCAAATGAGGGTGCTAAAGAAAGGACTGAAGGAGCTGAAATGGGTGCAACTTCATGGGAAGAAACATTATCAACCAACCAAACCCTCCACAACTCCCATGGACTAAAACACCAACCATTGAGCACACATGGAGAGACCTGTGGCTCCAGTTACATATGTAGCAGAGGATAGCAGTGTCTGGCATCAATGTGAGAAGAGGTCTTTGGTCCAATGAGGGCTCATTTTCCCAGTGTAGGAGATCCCAAGGCACTGAGGTGAAGAGGGTGATTGTGAGAGGGAGCTCCTTCATGGAGACAAGTGGAGAGGGAGGAGGATGAGAGCAGGGGGGGATAACATTTGAAATGTTAATACAGAGAGTATCTAATTTTTAAAAGGGGGGGGGGGAAGGAACTTGCTGCAGTTTTCAGAGGAGCTTGCTGTGGGCATTTGTTACCTGCTTGCAGATTCTGTGTTGTTGATTCTATACCGCCTCACCTCCAACCCCCAAGGGCAAGCAGGGTCAGCAGAGGAGGTCCAAGTCACAGGCAGCAAAATTCTCCACAGCTTGCCCAGACATTCCAATTGTTGTTTTACCAATCTCTGTTCAATATTTACCTCTGCACTTCCCTAAGAAGTCCCTTTTCAATTTTCCACATCAGATCATTTGTATCCTAGAATTCTGGTCCTCCCTTCTTTTGTATTTACCAACTTCTCTTTCCCATTTCCCTGATCAGACCACTTTTACCTTGCAATCCCCACCTTGTTCCTAAACACCCATATCCTGCCAATTGTCCTGTTTTCCTTTCCTAGTCTGTGGTTACTGTTAGGCTATATGGTCGATTCTGAAGATGTGGAGCTAAGAGCCTTCAACAAGAGAGGACATTAAAATTCTTGTGAAATGGGGCCAGGTGCTGATGCTGGATGTTGGTGGTGGATTTTTTTTTCCTCCATTGCTTTCCAAATTATTTTCTTCAGATGAGCTTAAAGTCCACTGCCAGAAAGCCATTGCCAAAAATAAAGAAATCTTGCTATATATATTTTAATTTTAGACATTCTGACCCAACTAGTATTTTTCTTCTCTGACTTAGTCCTTATCTCATGTATCCCTACATGTTCTCCTTCAAATTCATGGTCTCTTTATGGTTTTGCATCAATATATATTTTACATACATATGTGCATATATATATATATATGTATATACACTCATACACACACATACAATGCTATTTTAGGGTTGATCATTTGATATGGCACAACTTATTGGTATGCTCTTCCCTGGGAAACTTCTAATCTTAGTTTTCTTCCATTGCCTCTAGATTTAGTGTCGTGTTGAGTCATTGTGGGCTTTTGGCCTTGGCATTTCCACTGGATTATTCCTTGCTCAGCTCTTGCTTGGGTACAATATTTTAATTTGATGTGAGTGCCCTGCTTTCGAACACAGGTTCTGCTGCTTTCGTGACAAACCTTTACTGACTAAGTCATTTCCTCAGTCCTTCGAAAAACCATGCTGAATTGAGGTATTAGGCAAAAAGAAAAAAATGACTTACATTGTTTTGTGCCTATTCTTTTACAACATACATAGTCATCATTGCATTCTTTTCTGATTTTTCTACTTCTATCTTTAAACTTCAGGAACAACTTTATATCATATTTTCGAATCCATCAACTCAAATCTAATTTTGAAACTTCCTCCATCAGAGCAGCTGATGCCCACAACCTCCTTTCTTATCTTGACGTCCTCTCTTGAGGTGTACATACATTCTTACCTCCAAATTCGGGTTGTCTTTACTGTCCACGGCCCACGACAGTATCAAAAGTCCTACACACTTTCAAAAGGCTTCTTTACAACATATCTCTCTCCCGGAGTGGTTTATTTATAGTCTTTCTTTTTTCCCCCTATTTTTGTAAAAAAATAAAAATAATCGATCTGCCCTAAATGGAGCATTAAATTCACACGCCAAAGAATTTCGATAGAAGTCTTTGGAACTATTAGCTAGCTATAGCTCTTCAGTTGAGCATCTTCATCTATAAGATGAGATGGAATTTTCACAGAAAATATTTAAACCTCTAATTAAACAATGCCAATGTAACTTAGGTTAAGAAGTGATATACTTTTTGAAAATAGGCAGTTTTATTGCAAACACAACATAATGACAAAAGATACTGGCTATGGTTGAGTCAAAACTCAATGAGCTAAAATTTTAGATATAATTTAAGAAGCATGCTGTATAACAACGGCAACTCTACAATTCCCACTGCTTTCTATCTTTTAATAATTTAGTATAAATGGAAAAACCATAAATATAGATTTGAGAATTTGTTTCTCTAAGCCTCATTTTTAGGTCCCTTGCTGACTATAATTACCAGAAAAGCCAGAAAAACTAAGTAGGACCATGTGTTTGGTGAGGTGTAAGACTAAAGAACAGTTAGGTTCTCGTTAAAATAATAATCACCCTCCTCATCAACATCAGTTGTATCAAAAGGATGCAAGCAAAACATTAAAATCAATGATCCACCCTGAATGGAGCCCAAATTCAATTGTATAAGCAAATGTTTTAACTCAGGTTTCTCACGGGCAGGCCATTCTCATATTTTTGTTTCTTTGATTATTTTATTGTTGTTTTTGAAAGAAGACAGTAGATTTGAAACTTGTAATTTCCAAATAGTAAGTTCTGTAGCAAGTTTCAAAAGTCTACCAAGAGCAGTTTTTTTAATAAATTCTTCCTGCTTCTTATTTAGGTTGCATTTGGCCTTTTCTAACATTTTAGTTTTGCTTGATTCGGCGACACATTTTCCTATATATCCAAGACTGGTCTAGAAATTATGATTTTTTTTTCACTTCCAAAACCATTTACAGGTTTACATTGCAGGAATCTGTCACCATGCCCGACTTAATGTTACTAATTAAAAACCAACTGTCGTTCAGAAATCACCCTGAAATATAACCAGAAATACAAACACAAGTAGTGCAATTCAATTAGCAGACTAATCTAGAAAACTTGATCAATATTTAGTACTATAAAATAAAGGAAATTATAGATAAACCAATGTTAATAGAGTCAATCACACAAAAATTTCACCATCGATCATTCATACATCCATCTGCTTATTCATGTATCCATGTATAATTCATTTTTCTTCATTTTTATTATGGATTTAGTGAGATCTAGGAACCTAGTAAAGACTCTATGCCCAACATAAACTATTTGGTAGACTGGCATTCTAGCCTTAGCCTACTTGCCTATGAATTGATCACAATGTAAAAAGAGCAAGTGAGTACCAATGTACAAGGTGCCTGAATTAGTAAAAGCCCTTGCCCCAAACTCAGAACCTGATTGCTATCTAGAGAGTCTACGTGGTACAAAGTAAGAACCAACTTACTCAAGTTGTCTTCTGACCTCAGCACATGTGCTCTGGCATGCAACGCCTTAATAAGTGAGCGAATGAATGAATGAAATCTATATTTTAAATAATATATATCAAGCACATATAACCCAATTAACCTAATTAAATATATCTTGGATTCCTTAGTGACATTATTATTTATTCATTTTTGGATTCCTTTATTGACTTAAAGATGAAAAAATATTGATTAGTCTTAGAATGCATATATATATATATATATATGTATATATATATATATATATATATATATATATATATATATATATATATATATATATATATATATATATATATTCACTCTCATATGGGATTTTGGAGATGCTAGTGAATTTCATTCTCTCAGCTCTTCTTTGGTGACCATTTAGACAAGATGCTTGTATTAAAGTATATCAAAAGTTTACATTATATCTGAGGATGAATAAGAATAGTGGATATAAGCTCAATCAAGACAGAAGGCAAATGCAAGCATGTGAGAAAAGTGTAGTGATAACTACTTGAAAAAGAAAAAAATTTTTTTTCTCCAGTAGAGACTCACTAGATAAACAATCCATACTTAAGGGCAGGTTCCACACCTCACAAAAGAAAACAAAGTCAATGGTATTTTTTGAAGGTTTTGTCTTAAATTTCTTAGACTTTTTATTTTAAATTTTATAGGTTTTACACTTGTGTTTTACAGTTCCCATTTTCATGTTTCTAACAGGATTTTTGTGTGTGCAAATGTGTCTGTCTCTGTGCCCCTGTGCTTTCTCTAAGGCTTTTATCTCTGCTGGCTTGCTTTGTGTTATAATAGTTTGCTAGGTTTTATTCTTATCTTATTTTTTTTCTAGATATTTGCTTTCTTTCTTTCTTTTTCTTTTCTATTGGATATTTTCCTTACTTACATTTCAAATTTTATTCCCTTTCACAGTTTCCCCTATGGAATCCCCCATTCCATCCTACCTAACCCTGCCTTTTACCCACCCAACCACTCCCTCCTGACTACCCACCCTGGCATTTCCATACATTGATGTATCAAGCCTTCACAGGACCAAGGGCATCTCCTCCCATTGATGCTCAACAAGGCCATCCTTTGCTACATATGCGACTGGAGCCATGGGTCCCTCCATGTTTATACTCTTTGGATGGTGGTTTAATCCCTGGGGTTGTGGGAGTTCTGGTTCATTGATAATGTTGTTCTTTCTGTGGGGTTGCAAATGCCTTCAGCTCCTTCAGTCCTTTGTCTCAGTCCTCCATCAGGGGACCCCTTTCTCAGTCCAATGGTTGGCTGCTAGCATCTGCCTCTGTATTTGTCAAGCTCTCGCAGAGCCTCTCAGGAGACAGTCTCTGCATCACACTTCATCCCCTTTATTTCTTCCTGTGAGTACTTTGTTCCCCCTGCTAAGTACTGAAGCACCCACATTTTAGTCTTCCTTATTCTATTATAAATAAGGCTGCTATGAACACAGTGGAGCATGTGGCCTTGTCAGATGTTGGAGCATCTTTTGGGACTATGCTCAGGAGTGGTATAGATGGGTCCTCAGGTCCTGTGTTCTGAGGAACTGCCAGACTGCTTTCCAGAGTAGTTGTACCAGCTTGAAATCCTACAAACAATGGAGGAGAATGAGAGCAAGACTCTTGTAGGTTTGGGTGAGTTGGGAGATAGGGAAGATCTGGGAGGTGTGACTGAAGGGAAAATTGTAATAGGAATCTATTGTTTGGAAAAGAATCTATTTTTTAATCCAAAGGAATAAAGAATAGTGAGTGATTTGGACCATGCTAAAGCATAGGGCTGGAGGAATGTTCGATGCTAAGGCTTGTTGATCCTCTTAAGCTTTACTTTTACAACTCTAATCAGCAAACCCTGATTGGGTCTGATTTGGAAAACATCCTGCTTACTACAGAGACTGAATTGAAGATGTGCCAGGATGGAATTCAAGGGCAAGGTGGGAGATACTGTAGGAGTTTCAGGGGAAAGATGGTCATCAGCTGGGCTGTAGAGTATGGATGGGACAGAACTAGGGGGTGAAGTGGAAGATGGGAGGAATGGGGTAGTAATGGATACGGCATCACAGTAAGAGCAGAGATACATGGCAGTCTGTTCTTAACGACTGAGTCAGCTGTGGCAGAGCTAAGGAAAGACTTCACGGGAACCTTGTGTCTCAGTGTTCTCAGTGACACCTTTCTGCTTCCTGCTCCTGCTAGTGAGTCTTTACTAAACCTCAGGTTGCAGTTTCTCAGATTCTTGAAGTTGGTCCTCTCCTTTTCTGCCCTCCTCTCTATTTCGCTCCTTCACTAAAGTATTCTCCTAGGATGTGGTGATATATTTTCACCCAGCCCAATCCTTACCTCAGTGCTTGATTTATGATCAGGAATTGTTATGTAACATAAAGACATTTGACAATGATTGGAGATACATGTTTTTTCCTTCCAACTAAAGTTATGTGTGGCATGTGGAATTTGGCTACTGATATCTCCTGGATAGAGAAGAGGTCTTTTTATAAGCTTTGTACAATGTACAGTATATCGCTCTAGAGACAACAAAGAAATCTCTGCCCCAAACACCAATAGAGGAAAGGTAAGGAAATTATGTCACAGAAATCGACATGTCATAAAGTTACCTATACATAAAAATAAATGCAGTAGCGACCGACAAAAGATAAATTTTAAACTATAAGGAAAAATTCAGATCCTGGGATATAGCATACCAGAAATTCATCCTGAATGAAGGGTAATGGGAGAAAAAAAAATCTTCACTGTTGCATTTTTGAGTTGAAGGCATACAAAAGGCCAGACAGGCAAAAGTATAATTTATTACCTAGACCATTAGCTGATTAGATTTTTCCATAATGTGGGTTTGAGGCTCAAATGGATTGCAGTAGTGATCTTTGGGTCCAAACTAGAAGAATCATCTATCACATAAGAGGATGAAACAGGGAAAGAGTATAAAATATTTAAAAGCTTCTGTAACTGACTTAATGAATTACAACAGTAAGGGCAAGACAAAAAATACCTCCTTCATGCAAGGGAGTGCCAAGGAAGAATTGGCAGGTAGTTCCCCTCTTGTCCTGTTGTGAGAGATTGCAACCCATATGTTCTTTCACTTGGGGCTGCAGACAGTGGAAGCTTTTAACACCAAATACATAGAAATGTTGCATCTTACAGAGAGTATAAAGGTGAAAAAAAAAAGAGAGAGAGAGATTGTCCTTGAATTCTGGACCCTTTTGGCATTTTCTTTTTGGCTCAACATCAGATTTCTTTCCCCCAGATGGTATTTTATCTTTATCATGGGGATTTTAATTGCCTATTTCCAATACTAATTTCCATTCCTCTGAATACTGAGGAAGTAGATCTGCTTCCCTTTCAATAACACAAGAAAGAAAACAATTATGGAAACTCCCCAACGTGAATAGTATTTAGTTTTCCCAGTGAAAGGTCTGCTGTGTGTCAGTCATAAGCACCTGTATGCATGTGTGTGCTTAGTATACTGCATTTGCATTTCCGGGAATTCCTGCAAGAAAATGAGTGATTTGATGATCAAACACCATTGTTATTAATATAATCGTTTCAGACCTATATTTTTGGAAAAGATTTCTAACTATTGGGATAAACTATATTTTATAACAAGCTGCACAGTTTAGGTTAGCAAAAGCTCAGAAAACTCAGGGAATAGAAGTCTAAAGGGAAGGAACATGTAGACATTTGGAGGCCTTTGTGTAATGACACCCTAAAGTACAAAACCAGAGGGGCAAGAATCACCAGAGCTGTGCCCAAGATGTATTTCTTCCTTCACTTTCTGTTATTTATCTTCACTTCCCTTTAGTGCATCAGACTAGCTAGTGCACATCACACATTAGTGATCACTGGTGTCTTATACCTTCAGCATCTCAAACTGGAGCTAAACTGTTCACAGGCTTCATTGTCTGGGTCCCTCTGTGGTGATCTGAAACCTTAGACACTGCTATCCATCCCACCAATTTCTATCCCACTTTCCTTCTTAAGATAAAGGTTTCAGTTTTTTCTTTTGAAAAACAGTCAAAATAAATATCTGCATTTTCTTCAGTTTTGTGCTTTTCCAATTCCATGGGTACTTTTTTTATAGGTGTTATGTTCTCTTTCTGCTGTCTATGCAAGGCCTTGGCTTTCTTTTGGCACACTTGTTCATTAGTGATCTCGTGCTTCAGATATAGCCTGCCTTTTAATCCTTACGTCTTCCCCAGTTTCTATAGCATATAAATGTGCCCATCCCCCACACAACTAAACACCTCACCTTGGGTTTTCCCAATTCTCATCTCAGCAGAGTTGTATGGGAAGATTTCCCTCTCACCTACCCTCACTGAAGACTTCCATCCAGCTACAGTTGCTGAAACTGCCTGGTCCAGAGAACAGTGACTAAGACAGACGTAAACTTTTCTTTGTTTTGGTTTTGATGCACTATGTCCATGTCCATGAACTAATTGTGAAGTATGGGAGACGTTATAGGTACACATTCCCTTGAAGTCTAAGTTTATTATTAGTGATACCTTATTCTGCATTGGTTTTTTCCTGTTAATATGGCTTGTATCTGGTTCCTGTCTCTGTTCCTTCTTATGCCCTTTTGGGAGGTTTTTCTTTCTGCCCTTGGCCTACATTTTTTTGTCTTAATATTCTATTCTGTCTGCTTCAGTAGCATTACTGCAGAATACTAACATAGGCATGCAGTTGAATTCACACTTTTTTTCTTACAATAGCAAATCTATTTTGTACATAATATTTTCATGTCTCCTTTGTACGTGCCATTTACTCTTCAAACTCACAATATTCAAATCCATGTCCAGTATGTATATTAAGTGTTCATCCTTTATTTTCTCCAGTGCAATTGATGCTCTTTTTGATAGGCTGATCCTATTGCAGCCCAAATCTACTAGGGACAATAAATTACTTATGTGGAGTCAATTCAAATTCTCGTATCTTCTCTACATATCTGATTATTTAGTTTCACTTACTATATTTTCCACATAAAAATTGCTTTTATGTACCTGCAACCACTACTAATAATTTACAATTAGTTCATGAACATAGTCCATCAAAACAAAAACAAAGAAAAGATTACTTCTATCTTAGTCGCTCTTCTATTGTTGTTACCATGGCCAAGCCAACTCTTATAGGGGATACTATTCAATTGGAGCCTTGCTTATAGTTTCAGAGGATGAACCCATGATGATCACAGCAGAAAGCAGTCAGTCATGCATGGGAAATAGCCCAGAGCTTCACAACCTGATTTAAAAGTGTGTGTGTGTGTGTGTGTGTGTGTGTGTGTGTGTGTGTGTATAAGAGAGAGAGAGAGACAGAGACAGAGACAGAGACAGAGGGAGGGAGGGAGGAAGGAAGAGAGTAGTCCTGGTATGAGCTCTTAAAATGTCAAAGCCCATCCCAACTGACCCACCTTCAAGAAATCCACACCTTATCCAATAAGACCACTCATTTTATGTTTTCCCAAACAGTTCTACTACCTGGGAACCCAGTAATCAAATATATGAGCATATAGAGTCATTCTTATTCAAAATGCCTCCTCTTCTGGAAGAAAGAGGAGGCTACCAGTAAACTGTTTTTAGGTATAATCCCCAAGCAGCTACTAAGTCTGCAGCTTACAGACATGATCCTTCAGCTGTAGACTTCTTTCATAATGGAGTGAGTCTTATAAATGACAGAGTACAGATGATCTGTTTGAAGGAAATCCTTTACTAATACAAGCTTCAAGTCACAGCGTGAAAAAAGTCATAGTTATAAGACATACTGCTCTCTGTTCCTTCTACACCTGAAAAAGTCTCTTTTTTGTTATATTACCATTTTTATCGTTCTCTCATTTAAAATACTTTAGGTATTCCTATTGATTCATTTCTTTGTTTATTTAATGTGAATTAGTGAGTGAGTGTGTGCGTGCGTGTGTGTGCATGTGCGCGCTCGCTCGCACAAGTCAGAGGAAAATGTGTAAGAGTCCATCTTTTCCTTCAGCAACACAAGTCTCAGAGAATCAAATTCTGGTTGACAGGTTAGGGAGTAAGTACTTTTATTCACTAAACTATTGCCACTACCGATCATTTTTATTGTATTAGTTTTTGAGACAGGGCCTCATGTATCTCAAGGTTTACCTTGAACTGGCTATGTAGTTGAGAATGATAGCTTCTCATTCTCCTGCTTCTGCTTTTAAAAGTTTGGATTAGAGCTTTTCACTGCCCTAACCAGTCATATAGTGCTAGGGATCGAAATAAATATACAATGCAATAGAGGGAAGTAGTCTATTAACAGGATTGCAGTTTTAGCCTCCATTAATTCACGAATTTACTACTTAAGCTGTTATACTTGCTCTCTCCTCCATTTCCTTCTTCTAACCCTTCCCATAGTCCAACTGCCTATTAAACCCATGAGCATTTTTTTCTTTAATATTATTGTTTTACACAAACATATAAACACAGACACACAAATAAATATACAACAAAGCTTCTTGAGTCCATATCTTTTTGATTTTTTTTGGACTGGTCACTTAGTATTATCTAGCTAATTAGTCAGAGTTTCTACTCCTGCACAAACATCATGACCAAGAAGCAAGTTGTGGAGGAAAGGGTTTATTCAGCTTACACTTCCACATTGCTGTTCATCACCAAAGAAAGTCAGGACTGGAACTCAAGCAGGTCAGAAAGCAGGAACTGATGGAGAGGCTATGGAGGGATGTCACTTACTGGCTTTCTTTCCCTGGCTTGCTCAGCTTGCTTTCTTATAGAACCCAGGTCTACCAGCCCAGGGATGGCTCCACCCACATTTGGCTGGGTCCTCCCCCCTTGATGCCTTACAGCTGGATCCCATGGACTCACTTCCTCAACTGAGGCTCCTTTCTTTGTGATAACTCCAGCTTGTGTCAAGTTAACACAAAACAAGGCTCATTAAGGAACTTACCTCTAGTAAAGCCTCCCTCTCCCCTCCTCAGCATCATGAGTTGCTTGTTTGCTTTTATCTAGAGAACAGGTCACCTGAAATTTTTCCCAGGCATACTTACATGTCATGTGGTGGTAGAACTGTTTGTTTCTTATTTAGGCAGCTATTATTGAGATTTAGTGGGTGTAGCTTTCCACTCTTATCTAGAAGATACAATCTAATAGCAGACTTTCTGATTCTTTGACCTGTAATTCTCCCCCCTCTTTTGCAATATTCCCTTTGCATTAAATGTAGGAGTTATATTATAGGCATGTTTATTGGCATACATGTTCCTTTTTATTCCTCAGATGAAACGATGACACGTGAGCTTTGCTCAAGCTGTGCAAATGCACAGCTTAGGCTGAACTCAGAGCATTTGTATCTGTGTCCTATCTATCCTAGGCCCAGGTCTGGAAGCCTCTAGCCTCCTTACAATTCAGTCTTCTAAGATGACTGATTCAGTCTGTATTCTTTCAGCTTCTGACTAAATTGATCTGCCTATTCTCATACTAACTTTGGCAATATGTTCTAACTTTGACTCCTTCTCATTCTTTAGCTAATTTTCTCTTTACTTCTGTCTAACTTGTTCTTTCTGCAACCTGTTTCTGTAAAACTTTCCTAAGAAAATTTTCACACACACAAATACACACACACACACACACACACACACACACACACACACACACACCACTGCACACACAAATGCCACCTTTCTTTTCCTCTCACTGCTTTTAAGTAGCCTACCTTTCCTGTGACATTCTCTTGTGAGCTGCACATATCCTTTCAAATCTTTCTCTGATTGCCCCTCAATTAGATGTCATTTCAAACATGATTACTTTTGGCTATAAACTAACCTTATCTTTATGGGAGGGATTAAAGGTGTGTACTAAGGGCATATCTTTATTCCATCTAAATCATACTGTAATTCTGGGAATACTTGGATTATACAAATCTAGAAGGTCTTTGGATACGATTCCTTAGCAGTCATGTTGCTGGATTAAAATTCTTCTGCAATTGGTGTTGTCATAGCCACAGTCAGTTGATTACTACATTTTGAGCAAGTTGAGCATTTTGAAATGAACTTTGTTCACTGAAGATGTTTCTTTTATGAGGGGGTAAAAACTACAATTATTTGTGGCAATAAATACATAGAATGTAGTTTACAATTATACTGGCTTAGAAAAGTGACATTCGCATGTTGTCCTCTAAGACTTAAGATCTCACTAGATATGAGAAGTAATTGCCTGGATTTCCACGACCTGTCATAATCTTCCCCCTGCATGAAACTTAATATGCATGAAATCCAGTTAAATACTTATTGGTTATCACAAAGGTACAAGTGTCATTATACCTTTAGTGATATATTTTTCAATTTTCATTATTGTTGAGTGTGCTGGTTAATTTTTTATCAGCTTGATATAGATTAGAGTCAACACCAAAGAGGAAGTTTTCATTGAGAAAATGGCTCCATAACATTTGGCTGTAGGCCAGTCTTTAAAGCATTTTCCTAATTAGTGTTTGTCAGGTAAGGGCCCAGGCCATTGTGTGTGGGGTAACCCCTGGGTTGAATAAAAGCAAGAGGAGCAACTATTCAGTAAGTAGCACTCCTGCATGAAGTTCGCATAATCTCATGCCTCCAGGTTCATCACTAGATTGAAATCCTACCTTCAGTGCTTTTGATGATGAATATTTTTATTGAACTGTGGCTTAAATAAACTTTTTCCTCCCCACATTGTTTTTGGTCATATTTTATTACTACAATAATAGGAAAGGCATTTGGGTATATAAATATTATAGTTGGATATAATTATTGTTCACTTTCTTTTCTTGGCAACTTACATGGCAGCTTACACAGTCCCTTTTACTACCATGAAAGCTAACATTCATTAAAGAGGCTTTTAGGTCAAATTTAGATCTACCTTTGAGATCTCATTTCCAATTACATGATTTTGTCAGCAATAGGGACTTACGTTTAACCTCATAGAGGCAAGCAAGGGCTATACTTATATTATTTTGAGAATCTGTTGCATTGTCTTGATGAACAACTCAGAAAAATATTTCTCATGAGTAGTTGGTAGGATTTTGTTATTCCTTTCTTCTGGAATCTATTCACTAAGCTCTTCAAAGCAGGAACTTTCCAAGCACAAGGCATCTCTTATCCTTGGGTACCACACCAGCTTCTTTGGATCATGATTGAAAACTGACAAAATAGGAAACTGAAGGTGTATGGTAGACGTGTCTCTGTCTTGGGCTTTTACTACCCTGTCAAAGTACTCAATATAAACAAATTAACAAAGGGAGAAAATACTCTGGGTTGTGGTTTCAGAGGTGTCAGCATATAGTGAGCTGTGGAGTAATGGAGAGACATATTTCCAAGTCAACAAGAGCCAAATATGGCACAGACTGATGAAATTATGATAAGTATGAGCAGAGGAAGACTTAGGGAAGCCAGTACAAGTATCACCCTGCGGTGGCATCTCCTTGTGACCTTCACGCATGCTCTCCCTCCAAAGATTTTCAGCACCTCCCAAAATAGGATAGTCCTAAGCACAATCAGGCAATTGTTGTTTACTGTTAATAAATAAGCATTACTATTATACTTTTAAGGACATTTGTGATGCTTGTCTTCTTTTGTGGTTCACAGGTATCACACTTTGATGAGACTGTTGAATCTTTCCATCTCTGCAATTTGCATGGTAATTTCTGATATAGAAGCCAGACCACAGAAAGTAGGATTTTAGATTAGATACAGCTCAAATCTTCTACATCATCTTTTCTAAGTAAGCAGTTTCTTCAGCAGTAGGGAGTTCCCTTCAACCTCTGAGAGACTATTCAGGGCAGCAGCAGTAACCTGTATTGATTTTTGAATCACTGGATGGCTGTCTGACCAACAGTTTGAGTCAAAGGTTCTCGAGCCTGATACTGATTCTTCTGTTAGCTACTCTATGGTTCTTGTGAGAAGCATTGTCAGCCCAAGTAACACAAGTTCATTTAAGTTAAAACTATCTGTATAATCTATAGGTATATCTTATCTATATCTGAATTACCTGTATCTATGTCCACAAATACTTGTACCTATTTATCTCTTGAACTTAAGGAAGTATAAAATAATGTAATTTCTTCAGGTTTGATCAAACAACTTTAGTGTTACTTGGCCCTCTTCACTTCTTACCCTTCTATACGAACCTTCTTCCTCATCCCTAGTTTGAGGACCACTTTCCTCTCTCCTCCAAAGTTAGAGGTCCTGTTTTAGATTATCTTACAAAATAAGATTATTTCTAAGTTCACCCATTTATTAAATCTCATGATTTTATTTTTCTATGACTGAATAGTACTCCAGAGTGGATATGTTCCATAGTTTTATTATTTACTCTTCATTCGAAGGACATTTAGATTTTCATTTTCTAGTTATGTGAATAGGATACCAATAAACATGGCTAGCAAGTATTTCTAGAAAAGGATGCACTCAATTTGTTTTTGAGAGAATATTTTCAACCAGCATGAGGATTAAAGAACAATTGTATTCCAGAGGTCCCCTTTTCTGGGGCTGAGCAAAGTCTCAGGATTCTCTTTAGAACCTGAACTGTTGGCGACATGACAGGAACCACTGGAGTCCATGACAAAAAAGTTTAAGTGTAACATAGAAAGAAGTGATCAGGATACCAGGAATAATGTTGCGTTGTAACAGCTATGCCTACATAAGCTTCTGAAGATCTGAATTTCTGAGCACCCTGGCAGCCAAAAAAAAAAAAGAGAGAAACAATTCTTTCTAAGCATCAAAAGGTCCCCATTGTAAAATCAACCAAACATCTCAGACAAAATACACTTTTTTTTAGAACAGAATCACTGCTGATATGTCTCAAGACATGATGTTGTCAATAACATGTCTTTATGAAATTCCATAGAACTTATGAATGCTGCTTAATAGATCAAACTAAAAAAAAAAAACAAAAAAAAAAAAACAAAAAAAAAAACTCCAGAAATGCTGGCTATTTTCTTCAGTTAAACTGGCCTTTAGTAAGCCTTTGTCCCCAGGACAATTGATAAATGAAATTTGGGTTTTATATCTTTTGTTTTTTAATCATTTTAATGAGATAGTGATAATTTCTATAAACAATTTAGTATTCCCTCCTCATCCTTTTCCTGGACTATTAGAATTTCCTTTACCAAGTGTCTGTGAATGAGACCTTATCCCTTTAACCTATTTATAACTATTTAAATTAAGGGAAGACTACTAACACAAAGGAAGCATCTTTGCAGGCTAAGTTGAGATAGATTCTTTACACTGGAAAATAAAAACAAGGAAAACAAAATCTAATATAATGACTTATTCTAGAAAAATAAAGTATAAAACATGGAATGGGTATGCTAACCAGCCAATAAACACACACACACACACACACACACACACACACACACACACACACCACATATTTGGAAACAATCATGCAGAAAAAGTCAGAGACTGTGTGTCCTTGCAGCCTTGCCTACCTGTATCTTGTCAGAGATGAGAAAAAGGAAAAAAAGGGGGAAAAAAAAGCCGAACTCACTGATAAGTAGACAGTACCCAAGATACAATCCAAAGACCACATGAAGCTCTGGAAGAAGGAAGATCAGAGTGTAGATTCCTCAGTCCTTCTTAGAAGGGGGAACAAAAGTATTCACAGGCAGAAACATGGAGACAAAGTTTGAAGAAGAGACTGAAGCAAAGGCCATCTACAGACTGCCGCACCTGGAAATCTAGCCCATATCCAGCCACCAACCCAATCACTATTGCTGATGCCAAGAAGTGCATGCTGACAGGAGCCTGGTATAGCTGTCTCCTGAGAGGCTCTGCCAGAGACTGACAAATACAGAAGCAGAGGATCACAGCCAACCATTGGACTGAGAAGAAGGTCCCCTATGGAGGAATTATAGAATGGATTGAAGGAGCTGAAGGGGTTTCCAACCCCATAAGAATATCAATACCAACCAACCAGAGCTTCCAGGGACTGAACCACTATCTAAGGAGTACACATAGACAGACCCATGGCTCCAGCTGCCTCTATAACAGAGGATGGTCTTGTTGGGTATCAATGGGAGAAGAAGTCCTAGTGTAGGGGAATGTCAGGACAGGGATGGAAGTTGGTGGTGGGGTGGCTGGGAGAAAACCCTCACAGAAGCAGGGGGAGGAGGGATGGGATAGGGGATTTATTGGGAGGGGTCCAGGAAATGGGATAACATTTGAAATGTAAATAAAATATATCCAATATAAAAAATTGACATTACCTAGGCCCTTCTCTCTTCCCAGCATCCAGACTTTCCTACTTGCCTCACCTTAGTCTTTCTAACAAAACGGCAGGAAACTCTAGGAATTCTCAGACTGGTGAGGGGAAAGATACAGAGGCAGTAACTGCTGTAACTGGCTACCGGGTCCTATGTATTGTGACTACAATGACTTATGTGCTATCCATGTGGGATAAATGTATTCGCATATGAAAGTGTAGATTCCACACTTGGGACTGACACACTTAAAAGCTATCCAATGCACTTGGAGAGACAATGCCTCAAGTTCCTCAAGGAATTAATTGATACTCTGCTCTCCAGGAAACAGGATGTCAAGCATTAGCCTGAGGTTTTGCAGATTAGGTTGGCTGTGTGCTGCAGCAGGAGGCCTGGGAAAATCAATACTGCAGCAATTATCTCTGGAGCATGAAAGCAGTGGCCAAGGGAAGCACCATGGAGGTCCCATTTCATGCAGCAGACCAGTAGCTCAGTTTCCTAAGGGATGATCATTTCAGCTCCTACTGCTTAGGTTTACAAAACACTAGAATCTTTTGGGGAAAGCCAGCAAGGGCTTCTGTAATGCTCCTAGAAGGCCTTGAAGGAGATCATTGTAAGATGAGTTTCTAACCAGAAAGAGAGCCTGATCTTTCAAAGAGCAATGCCTTCCGCAGCCACTCCCGTAAGGAACATTCTGCCTGTTTTCTCAAGAACCATTTGTTGGAAAGTTCTGGGTCTCCTTGATTTAGCTAAGCTCCCCAAAATGGGAGCTATCACAACAGCTGGGATGCATTGGAGAGTGACCCTGACTGAGTTGAAAGACACTTCCTGCTGATCAGATCCACACTTACATCTCTGGTCACCCGACTCAGCAAACAGATTGAATATAAACTAGCTCCCTTTGTATTCCAGGAATGTCTGTATCACATGCCTGGAGATTTTTTTAAATTAGATATTCTCTGGATTTACAGTTCATATGTTATTCCCTTTCCACCAATACTATCCTCCTTTCCCTCCAATTGCCTCCATGAAGGTGTTCCCTCTCTCAGTCTCCCTCTCCCACCTCAGTGCCTTGGCGTTCCCCTACTCTGGGAAAACAACCCTTCACTGGATCAAAGTCCTCTCCTCTCACTGATGCCAGACAATGCCATCCTCTGCTGCATATGCACCTGGAGCCATGGGTCTCTCCATGTGTGATCATTAGTTGTTTTAGTCCCTGGGGACTGTGATGGGTTTGGTTAGTTAATAATTTTGTTCTTCCCATTGGGTTGCAGACCCTTTCAGCTCATTCAGTCCTTTCTCTAGCTCCTTCATCAGGGTACCCTTATTCATCCTCCCCTGTATCAGCCTGGAGATTCTGATGTTTAACAGAACTCCTCAATTTTCAATTTCAGAACAGTAGTCAAACTAAGAACAAAATTCTCTCATGGGGATGTTGTTCATGGTGTTATACTTTTCTTAAATTCTCTTCCTGGTTTGGATCTTGAATACTGTACAATGAGATGAGAAATGAAAAAAAAAATGTATGAGGCAACTGACCATGGCCTTCTCTTGAGAATAATTGGATACAATGACTTTAATAACCTTCTAACAGAGGGACCAAAGCACAGAATACTTGTCATCACAACTACCAGTGATCAGAGGCAGTAACCATAAGCTTAAGCTGTGCTTTATTCAAAGAGATGGCAACAGAAAAAGCAACAGACTCACACTCTATAAAATTACCTTACAGTTACCTCAAGATAGCTAGTTACATAGGGAATGGAACAAAGGCAATTAATACTTCCTAAGCACACCTTTTATCCCCTAATCATGACGGGTCTCATCCTGGGATTCATTACTATAAATATCTATGACGTCATCCCTTGGGATATCTGGGTTTGAACTGTTTAAAGTGATGCTGAGTTCATTTAGCCTCTTCAGGTCTAGCTTCCTCCAAGAAACAGCCAGAACGAGGGCTTAACTTATAAGTCAACTATTGGCAGTGTGTCTTGCTGAGGTACGTACAGTGTGCTCTTGCAGATGCTTTTATCTGCAGTATCGACAACAAATGTGTCCTCCTGATAGACAACAGAAAAGCAGTCCTATGTATTTCTTTAGGTCCCTGATAATCCTAGAATATTGGTGGGTGGCAAAGGTGTTTTGTTTGTTTTTGTTTTGAGGGGAGAAGAGAAAGTGAATTAAGGAATGGAAACCAATCAAGGCATGTTAGGACCTCTCAAAATTTTAACAAAGCTCACCTGAAGAGCAAATCCATTTGTAGGCTATACTCCGCCATGATGAATTCAGCAAGTACTTAAAAATGACTGTTCAAAACATCCGGCACTGACTCCAGATCCTTGCTGAATATGAACAATAATGGAGCACGTTCCATTATGCCAGTGCCATAGTTGGACTCTAACAATTAAATAACATTAAATTAAATAACTGTGTTTCTAATGAAGAAGAAGCCTATCAAAGAGGTCTGTGCATGGGAAATAGGAATGGGAGATGTTATCTTACCTTGAGAAAGAGAGATCTTCAGGAAAGCAGGCTGGAAATCTCTCAGTTCTAGACCCAGGAGGCCTGTTTGGTGTGTCCTTAAAACAACACTTCTTACTTGAACAAACTTGACTGGGTTTTATTTTGGTTTGGTTTCGTTTGCTTTCCTTCTCCCAACACCACTATGGCCTGACTACAGTGGAAGCACTGAGATAGGGAAATATAAGAAAGCCAGAGGGAAACAAGAAAATTTGAATAATCAATCAAGAAGACATTCTCGCTCTGTTAATGGAAGACAAAGAAATCGGAACACATCATTTGAACTGGCTGAAGTGTTAGCTGTTCTATATACCACATTACTCTATAGAGAAGAGGATGTG
Organism: Micromys minutus; assembly: GCF_963924665.1. Taxonomy (NCBI): domain Eukaryota; kingdom Metazoa; phylum Chordata; class Mammalia; order Rodentia; family Muridae; genus Micromys; species Micromys minutus. Next base: position 6,344,435 of record NC_137963.1, read on the forward strand.
TCTCCTGCAGAAAGGTGATTTAATTCACATGGTAATGGATGATGGCTCTCAGTAGTCTATCTGAAAACTAAGACTTCAAAGGATTTGTTTTGGCTTGTAGGAAAAAAAAATGTTGTAGTGAAATGCCTGGAAAGATGTTTGTGCTTGGTAAAATTTTAAGTCAAACAGTTCAAAGTAAAGTCTCTTTTTTTAATTGAACAACTTTATTTTAAAACACAAATTAAATGTACAGATGTTAAAAGCATTTTTGCATAAAAGCATAGGAATACATTTTTGTCAGTACTTGGTTTTTTTAAAGGTTTGATAGTATGCCTTAAAATCTTACTAGTTACAATGAGCATAAAGTACATGTGAAACAAAATGTAACCTGGAAATAGTCAAAGTTTTCTTGGTGTGTAAAGATTAAGCATAATGATTTTTTTTTTTTTTTTTTTGGCCTTTGTTTTTCTTGAACTTCATATAGTCTGTGAGTTGTTTCTAGGGTGTTCAGAGCTTTCTGGGGTTAGTATCCAATTATCAGTGACTGCACATTATATCTGTTCTTTTGTGACTGGGTTACCTCACTCAGGATAATATTCTCTAGATGTATCCATTTTCTTAAGAATTTCATAAAGTCATTGTTTTTGATAGCTGAGTAGTACTCCATTGTGTAAATGTACCACAATTTTTGTATCCATTCATCTACTGAAGGACATCTGGGTTCTTTCCAGCTTCTGGCTATTATAAATAGGGCTGCTATGAACATTGTGATGCATGTGACTTTGTTGTATGTTGGAGCTTCTCTGCGGTATATGCCCAGAAGTGGAATATCTGGGTCTTCAGGTAGTACTATGTCCAATTTTCTGAGGAACCACGAGACTGATTTCCAGAATGGTTGTACCAGTTTACAACCCCACCAACAGTGGAGAAGTTTCTATTCTAAAATGTGCCAATCGAGGTGTGAAGTCACAATTCTGTTGTTTGTTAAGAAACTTTGAAAGAAATAGTCAGATAAGGTCACTGTCAACCTAAGAAAGAAAGGTGATAAAAGACATGATGTCAAAAAAAGTCCTTTCCCTAGTTGTACCCATAACGAAAGAATGAATGACATAGGAAGTCTGCAGTATGGAGCTTCTTCTGCAGGTGCATCCCAAATCCTTTTTGTCACTGAGTCTCTGCACTTGACTCCCACATTTGCTAGTGGTGGTTATGCACTTGAAATAAAGGCACAAGTATATTCAACCTAGAACTATTGTAGTTTTTAAAGCATCAAGGATATGAAATCTTCTTATTTATAAAGAACATTTATTGATGCCTTAAAACTTTCACTGTCAGAGACTCATTTACTTTTATTTTATAAACTTTATGTGTGTGTGTGTGTAGGTGTGTGTGTGAGTGTGTGCATGTATTGAATAAAGATGTTTCCTTGGTTTCTGTCTCAGGATATTTGTCAAAGATATGGAAAAAGACTACTTGTCTTATATATTAAGTTTGTAACATGGTGATTACTGAGTATATTTATCAACTCATATTTTTTATGGAGTCTTTCAAATCTTTTATGCACAGTGTATCAAGTGCAAATCCGGATACTTTAACTTCTTTTTCTATTTGTGTCATTTTAATTCCTTTCTTTTGCTGATAATCTAAATCGCCACTAACAAAATGGAATGTGGCAAGGTAGAGAAGACTCCCTTGTTTTATTCCTGGTCTTAAAGGGAAGATTTTGAGGTTTTCTCCAGTTAGCCAATGTTTGTCTTACAAAACCTTTATTGTGTATAAGTATGTTCCCTCTATTCCTAGACTTTTCATAACTTTTTTATGGATGAAATATTGAATTTTGTCTGTGCCCTCTTTTTCCAACTGAGAGGGTCATATAATTTTTGCCTTAAAGCCTATGCATATATAAATGAATGAAATTTATGTATTGACATATATTCAACCATGCCCTGTGTCTCTGAGATAATACCATTATCATGAATGAGCCTGAAAAAAATTTTTAAATTTTATTGTATTGAGATTTTTACATCTGTGTTCATAAGGAAAATTTTGTGTATCAGATTTTCTTGTGTATTTAGCTATTTTTCTTATTTTGTTTATTTTTATCAGAGTAATGCTGGCTTCATAATCAATAGTTTAAAGGCCTCTTTCTTATTGGTTCTATGGAATAATTTAGGTAGAACTGGAGCTCATCTATAAAGTTCTAGGAGGTTTCTGCTGTAATTCCATCCATTCAGAGGAAGTTTTAGTTGTAAGATATTTTGATTAGCACTTAAGTTTCATTGTTACGAATTTGTTTTTCAATTTTCCCCAGAAAAGTCAGTTTTCTTTAAGGGTGTTGCTCCAGATAAACCTTAGCAGAAATTGCTAATTGTAGTTGATGAAATGCTTTAGCTAAATAAATTAAATAATTTAACTAATAGATAAATTAATAAAATCATGAGGTTGGGGGATGGTTGTATTGGGGAGGAGTTGAATATGAATATGATCAAAATATATTTTATGAAATTCTTAAATAATTATTAGTTTTATCCCACATTGGATTAATTTTAAATGTTTTATTCATCTAAATACTTACTTATGTTTTCTAATCTAGCAAAATAGAGATTTAACCTATGTCCTTACAATCGCTCTCTTTTAATCTCTAAGTTTACTTGTGTATTTTCTTCGTTTCCTTCTAAATAAACAGCTCATGTCATTAATTCTTCATATTTTTATTTGCATATTTATATATCATTAATGATGGCACTGATTGGGGTGATTATTTCCCATCTAAGGATTTAGTTTTTTTAATTTATTTTTGTTTTGGTAAAGTTTTAAAGTGCATTATTAAGATTTTTACTTGACTTCTCTTTGACTTTTTCTTTTGGAACTTAGCACTATGAACTGTTGTAGGACTCCCTTCACAGTGTCTCATAGACTTTGGTATGTTGCATTTTCATTCTACTCTGCATTTTTTCAGAAGTTTATTTCTTGATTTTATCATTTTTCATTTAATAGTGTGATTTTTTTTTTTAGACAGCCTGAGTTCTACGTATGTTCTGCAGTTTCAAGAGCTTCTGATGTTTAGTTTTTGTAGGGGTGATTCTGATGCTAAGGACCTGTTTCCCAAATGTTTCTTTATTTGTCATTAAAATAAAAGACATGGGTCAATTACTGGGTGGAAGGAATAGTTGGAACTTCCAAGTCCCTTGAGAAAAGAAAGATGCAAGGAAGAAGGGAGTTCACCTAGCTTTAGAGAAGGAAAAATCAAACAGCAATGTAAGGACCTGAAACAGAGTGGCCACACAGGCCACTCCTACAGGGGTAGTTAGCAGGGGTTAGATGTGACTGAGTTGCTAACATTTGGAGTAGGTGGGAGGACCAGAATGAAAATATTATTAAGGGCATGCTTTTCCAATGGGAGATAACAGCACCCAGCAACTGTGTCCAAAGGCAAGTTGAAAACTCTGTGTCTGTGTCTTTTATTTGTGGATTCAAGGGATGCTGGGTGGGGCAGGAATCATGGCTTGTTCCCAGAGCTAAGGTGTAGTAGCCTAATAATACACAAAACAAGTTTTATTCCACCTTGGTCAGATAGAACACAGTAAGCTATTTCAATTTTTTCCTATTTCTGCCTTAGAAAGTGATCAATTTTTATGAAAGTCCCATGGCCTGCTAGGAAGAATGCATACCCTATAGTGCTTTGACAGAAAGTTTTCTAAATGTCTTTTAGGCACACATGATTTATGAAGTGAACTCACTCCAAGTTTTCTGTGTTTACTTTTTTTCCAGATGACTTGCCCATTGACATTGAAATCAGCTACTACTAGTACTACCACTCCTACTACTTTGCTGGAAGTAATCTGTGATTTTACATCAAGTACTATATCTTTTATAAATTGAATAGAGCTCTATTGGGTGTGTACATCTTTAAAATGATCATATCTTCTTGGTAGATTGTTCTTTTAATGGGCATAATGTGAGCTCCCTTATCTCTTCCGATTATTTTCAAAGTCTATTGTGTCATGTGTAATAATTCCCAAATTTACTTGTTTTCTTATATTTTCTTGGAATACACATTAAATATTTTTAACTTAAGGTAGTTAAGATTTTCTTTCTTACTTTTTTTTTCTTCTAATTCTGAGTCATCCTTCCAACCCAGGCTTGAGCAGTTGTTGATGGTGAGATGTGCTTCATGCAGGCAGCAAAACAGACAGATCCTATTTTATAACCTAAAAGATTAGGCTCTAGGTGTTTTCATGAATTAGGTAATTAATGTTCAGAGTTATTCTTTTATTGTGGGAAATTTTTATTTCTCCCATTCTGCATCAATTCTTCATTATGAAAATGACTCTTCAGGCATGCCCATAGGCCAATCTGACGGGGGCAAGTTCTCAGTGGAGCTTCCCTCTTTCTAGGTGACTCTAATTCATGTCAATGTGACAAAAAACTGACTCACACACTTTGCTTAATTTTATTCTTATATCTTTCATTATCTTCCTCATTTCATTCAGATATTTATTTTTGTACTTTTAGAGTATTTGCATGTCTCCTTTGAATTGTTTGAACATGTTTATAGCAACTATTCTAGTTTTTTTAAAATGGAGGATTTTGAAGAACTTTCTCACTGATCTTCATGAAACCAATAATATTTTTAGAGGACACATGTTGCTTTTGACATTTGTTTCTGTGCTGAAACATCTACATTTCAAGTTACTTAAAGGAATATTTTCCAGGATCAAGAGGTATAAAACTATCTGTGCTTGGAGTTAAAAAGATGGTAGAAGTATATCTATAAAGACATTTAGAAAGTTTTATCATTAGACTGGTTATTTTTTTTTATTTTAATTTGGAGGAATGGTAGTTGTGACAATGCCTAGCTTTAGTTTTAAATCTAATCCCTATTTCCATGCAAGCAATGGTAACATACACTATAATTTGTGATTTAAAACAGACAATATTTTTAATACTGAAATTATAGCAAAACATTTTGATTATCCATGGTTACTATTAATATTATCATCCTCTATAATTTAAAAACTGTTTTAATAACACATGGATGAAGCTCTTTTTTAAAAAACAGCATATCTTTTTCAGGACTATCTTTAAAAGTCGCCATACTCATCGACATGTTCTTCACCAGAACTGTTATTGAAAAAGAACTTTCTATACAAGTTTAAATAAGTACTTATGTCACTGCAACAAAGTGTCAGGCCTTTGGTTTTAAAGTCAAAAAATAATTCCACTTTTCTAACCTGAAAGTCATTATCAGCTATCATTAAAAATGTACAGATGTAGATATTATTGAGTTATCCATTCATACTTCAGTAGAAGATTCTACATCCATATATACACAAGAAACACTATATAGTGAAGGCAATGGTTTATTTATTTATTTTGTTTGTTTGTTTGTTTGTTTTAAGCACATGAAGTTGAGAGAGAGTAGTGGGGACAAATAGGAGAAAGATTAGAGAAAATTAAAGACTTACTAAAAATGCTTTGCATGTATGAAATTCTCAAGCAATAAAAAATAATGTTTGTATGTATATATGTATGTATGCATGCATGAATGAATGTATAAAGATATGAAGAGGTGGTTCAGCAGTAGGAATGCAGGCTGTTATTACAGATGTCTTGAGTTTTAGTAGCCACAATGTTCAGCTCAAAACTATCTGTCACTCTGACTCTAGGAGATGTGATATAACAGTTTGATGGCCTTTACAGTATCTGCACTCATGTGTACAAGCCTACATACAAATCCATATATGTACATATAGTTTATAAAAATAACAGGTGTATATAATTTTTAGAGCCAATTGAACAGAGACAATCCTCATGTGTTACTGATGATCTCAGAAAAAAAAACTCATTTGATAAAATACTTAATGTTAGGCACAGGCTAACTTTTTACAAGTTATGAGAAAAGCATCCCCAAAATTCGAAGTTATTGTTCCTTATTACTCACTATCACTAGATTAAATAGCCCACTGAAAAACATGGTGCTCACTTTGATTTCAAAGATACAAGAAAAGTATCTCTCAAGCTATCCAGTAAGTGCTCTCCTTGCTGGGTAACTGTAATGGTGTCTGAAGATTCCATGTAGGTTTCTGAAGCAGAAAATACATCAAAGTCTTATTCAGTACTAGACTCTGAATGATACAGCACAGGCCTGTCAGACACGATTTTCCCACTGGTGCAACAGTGGCAATATTTTTAGGGGGAGGCATGTAATCAATTGTTTTGCTGATTGGATTTGAGTTGGCTGCACAGGAGGGAGAGCTTGTCTGGCACTGTAAACATGGCCAAATCCCATTCCTAATGGATTCATTTGCCCACAAGGCAACCAACTTATCAGTGTAATTTTGCCAAGCATTTATGTTGTACAACTGCCTCCTCATTGCCCCTATTTATGCCTTTTGATTAGGGCAGCTCTTCCTAATGTTTGTCAAAGAAGGTTCTTACTGCATTGTGTACTGATTAATTCAGAGACTGACAACTGTTCAAAGTGTTAAGAATAAAAGGTTTTGAGGACTGAATGTTAGATGCCACATCTCTATCCACCTCTTCACAAGGTTCTAGGCACATCACAAGTAAGGGGTAGAAAGGAAGCAGAAGAGTGGTATAAACCACTATGGTCCTAATAGGGCACAGCTTATATACTCACAAACAACAATACTTCTAGTACCTATACAAAGCCTGCACAAAGTGAAGACAAATAAAATGTTCAGCATGGACTCAGGATATGTTAAAAATCTTTATCTGTAGGTAAGGACTTATTGGGAGTTGATGGCAATTATTGAAATTCAATTATTAAGAAAATCAATATGTCTTTATTTTTGGTGGTAGTGGTCAGTGGCAGGTATCCCCCTGCCTCAGTGGATTGTTTCACACCTTTGCAAATAGTGATAGCACTCACTGGACTCTATGTAAGGGTAAAAGCAAAAGAGAAGACATGAAGTTAGAGGGAAGATGTATTTGCAAGGCAGAGAGACTTGAAGCAAGACAGTTGAATATGTGCAATATTAATGTACATTGTTACCATGATATTGGTTTCATGACGGTAATATTTATTGGTTTGGTCCCTGGCAGCTTGGACAGTAGCTTCTGATACTATGACAGATAGTTAACAGAAAGGAGGTTCCAGGGACATCTCTACCTTGATTCTTCCAAATCCTACATCCAAAGTATGTGATGCTTTAGCAATTGGGCTTTACCTTCGAATTCTAGGAAGCACCTAGGTGTGCACTGATGTTAAGATGATTCATGATTGGACCCTGGAGAGGGAGGCAAAGAAAAGGTAGGAAAATGGAAAAGGAGCAGAGAAGGGGGAAAATCAAGATGGAGCTGGAGAAAGCAGACCTGGATCCCGGTGGTCATAATTAGAGATAGGTAGATATGAATATTCTTAAGAAATTCTATAGGTCTTTTTATCTTTTATAGAAAGGCAGTTTGTATCTTTTTTTTATTAGATTTAATCTTATTGTATAGTGTGTTTGTAGATTGAGAATTTAATATAGAAACCTACTACAAAAAGCTACAGAGAAAATAGTGAAAAGAAAAAAGAAATAAAAAATAAAAAAATACAAAAGAATAGATACCAAGATTTAGAGTCATGTTTGTGCTGCGCTGTAGGGTAAAGACAGGCCTGGGCAGTCGTATCCACCCGGGACAGAAGCAACAGAGCTGGCGGAGTGAACTGCCTGGGGAAGAAATCTTATGGAGAGTGCATAACTCTAACTCATGGACCAAGTGACAGTCTGTGCGCTCAGCTCCACACTAAAGCGGTATCAGCGAAGTGAGACCGCGAGGGCCATTTAAAGGTTAAACAATCAATATTTAATATTTACTGCAACATCTAAGGCCAGCGGCTATATCCTATATTGTCTCTAGGGTCACTTCAAATCCCTTGATCAATAACTTGAAGAAATTCTATACTGGTTTTTACACTGGCTAAGCTAATTTTTACATCTCCTAGCAATGTATAAAGATTCCCTTTCTCAACATTTTGCCAAAATTTTTTCCATATATTTTTATGAGAGGTAGACTCTCTGTGGAGTTTTTATTTGAAATTTACTGACAACAAATGATGGTGAGCATTGTTTACTTCTGTTGGCCATTGGGGGGAAAAAACTATGAAAAGTATTTGCTCCTTTAATTGGCCCAATATTGACTGAGCCCCTAGAACTCTGGGATTCTTTTTAATCTGATAGATGTACATTTGATAGACTATTATCTACTCAATATAACCATCTCTATAAATTAAATATCAAATAACCACAAAATAACCCTCAGAAGTTCAAACTTGTGGGTCAGCTTTACTTATCCCTTTGACTATTCCACTCACCAACTTTTTGAGACAGTCTTCTTGAAGAGGCTGTTACTCAGCACTGACCCACAAGATTGAAATCTAGACACCGAATAATGATATATTGACATTGAATCAATAGAAGTCAATGGCTATGCACAGTTTGTATTTATATAAGCACCAGACAGAGGGGAGTTAGGCACTCCCACACAATAGCTTTATTTCAGCTTGCTTTCTAGTCCCTGGCCACTTGAATGGGTATTTCTCAGTTTGAATAGAACACTCTTGGCTATTGCTTCTTGTATTTTTTGTCCCCAAAGCAGAGGATGTTGTTTGTAGACTCACAAATGGGCATTATCTTTCCAGGTGCTTAGGCTCTAACTTGTGTACAAAGCTATTGGAAAGCTTTCCACTATCAATCCTAAGGCCCCACTGTGTTTATTCATTGCCATAGCTCATCTTTATTCCAGGGAACTAATGAATCTCTATATTCTATACCTTAGAAAATATTTCCTCTAAGTGCCACACTGCAGTTCTGAGTCAGTTTTTCATCTCTGCTAAGGAGATTTGTCAGACAAGGTCTCAGATTATGGTGCCCTGCCTGAAGTTCTTCCACGTACAGTTCAAGGGGAACCCTCTACACCTTGAGATGACTAGCCAAATTTAATATGGATGTCATATAAATGGTTTCTTATCCTCACATCTAACATGGAAACTCGCTGGGCACAGATAAGAGAGAACGTGTTTTTCTGGGTTGAGGTTACCACATTCAGTACATTTTCAAATTTCATCAATTCGCTGGACATTTTTATGTTTTCATTTTATTTTAAAGCTTAATAGTATCCCTTTGTTAGTACATAATGCGTGCTTTTATTACCCACTCACAGTGGAAGGGCATTTCCATGGTTTCTATTTCCTAACTATTGTGAAAAGAGAAGCAACTTATATTCGTGAGCGAGTATCTATGCTACAAGATGCTGAGCCTTTCAGACGTGTATCAATGGGTATAACCAGTGGTATAGTAGATCTGCCTTGAAAATTCTCCACACGCTTTTCAGAATGGCTACAACAGTTTGTATTTGCACTAACAGTGACTGTTGGCGCTGTTTCTCTGTTATCCTCATCAAAATTTGTTACTAACTGTATCTTGGTCTCAGCTGGTCTGACTGGGGCTAGATGATATCTCAAAGTTCTTTGAATTTGCAGCTTCCTAATTTTCTAAGAATGCTGAACACATTTAAAAATATAGCTTACTCGTGTTACTTCTTTCTTTCATGACTCTTTTGTGAAAATTCTGTTCAGATCCTTGGTTGTTTTTCAAATTGAATCATTTGTTTTCTTTTATGTCTTGCATATGAAGACATATATTCTGGATATTATTCCTGAATAAGATGGCTATCAAAGATCATTTTCTACTTGTGAGCTTTCTCATCACTCACTTGAATGTTTCCTTTGTTGTACATCACTATTTAGTGTGTTTAGTGTTATGAACTTTCACTGGTATGACAGGAACCAGAAAATTCAAAAGGAACCATGTTGCAGAGAGAATAAGCCCTAGGGGAGGTGGTGGTTAAGATACAGGTACTACAAAGAAAAAATGGGGGAAACCTTATCTGGGCAAGAGATACAGAGGGTCATATAGAGGGAAAGTACAGAAGGAAGGATAAAGCATACTGAGGATGACTGAAAAAGCTCTTGGGAAACATATACCATCTTTACTGAAAAATACATAATTAATATATATGAGTGTATGTATATATATATATGTATATGTGTATATATACATAATTTAAATAAAGTTAATCTACTTAGAGAGATGCTTCCTCACAAGAGCTATACACTTGTCAATAAAATCACAGCTAAAGATGTAGGAAATTCTTCTTTGAGTCCCTTATCAGAGGGATCCAAGAGATTAACAAAACAGTATAGACTATTACTATTGCCCTGTTTGCATCCAAGAATTTGAAGGTAAAAATGCGTGTCTTCTTATGGCACCTGTCTTCACTCTTTTGCCTAGAGTAATGTAACTATGACATGCATCAATTAATTATCCCACCTCAGAAACATAATACCTTTTAAAAATCTATTTTATAAAACATTATTATAGCTCACAAAATTTGTTACATAATAATATATAACGAATACACGATGTTTTTCCTAAGAAGAACTGAGGTTTCCAAATTTGGCCTTTTTTTCTTTTTGATCTTCATAAGGTCTCTGAGTTGTTTCTTGAGTATTCAGAGCTTTCTTGGGCTAGTATCCAATTATCAGTAACTGCATATTATGTCTGTTCTTTTGTGACTGGGTTACCTCACTCAGGATGATAGTCTCTAGTTCCATCCATTTGCCTAGGAATTTCATAAAGTCATTGTTTCTAACAGCTGAGTAGTACTCCGTTGTGTAAATGCACCACACTCTTTTCTCATTTCATTCTCAAATTTTGACCACAATGTTAGATGACTTGTTTCTTCTGTTTTCTTTTTAAGTTTATATAAATTTAATCTCTGTAATTCTCTATAAACGTGTTATCTATCAGTCTTTCTTCCTTTTCTTGCCTCTGCTTTGTGATTTGCTTTTAACTTATGATTGAAAACGGGACTATATTAAAAGAATTTCAAACTCCAATGTGCTGCCAGAAGTACAAGCTATGGCTCACTACAGATATTTGTAAACACATCCCTAAACACTACAGATGTCTATGCTGATATAATTTTAAGGAATTACATCAGAATAAAGAACATGCTTCTTTTAAAAAAGGGAACTAGTTCAACTCACATCAGAAAGTAAGAGTGCCGCTGACAGTCAGCTTTACTCAATAGAGAATGTCTTGGCTCTGTCCCCAAGTAAATAGATGGAGGGCACAGAGAAAGCAATCCTACTTTCTGTACTTTGAACGTAGCTATACATATATGATAGAGAATTTTGCAGTGCAGCTATTTGGAGAGGGGATGTGTGTGCTTTGGTGAAATATAGATGTTTGCTTTCATTCAGCTTCAATGTAAAGGTAGCTCTTTAAATTGCCTCAGGGTACTCTTCAAATTCCTATGGTATCCAGTTAGAATTGTGCACACTTGTTTTCTAAATTCTGCAAAGAAAATTATTAAATTTCCTGTGACATATTGCCAAAACTCTCTAAATTTATACTGTTTTGGCCCCTTTCTCACCTTTCTCTCCCTTTTAAAAGCATTCCTGGCACCATCTCTGTTAATGTTCAATGTTTTCTGAAATCTTCCATTTTTATTACCAGCCATCTTTCTCTACTGATTCTGCTACAGAAATATTCCACACCCTAAGCTGAGTCTTGACTGTACAATGAGAATATGATTATTTTAGTCAAGCCATCTCACATCTAAGTTTAACTCACTGAAATAAAGCAGGTTTTCTTACATGGGTAGCACACACTTCAGCCCTATAGTATGAGAGCCTGTGGCATAGAGTCTGAGCATCACCTTTCTTCCCGAATGTCCCACTTACAATATTTCCTTTCCCACACTATCTTAAAATTGTTCAGGAAAGTTGTAAAAACTGCTTTTCCCACTCCCCGCTTTTAGAGACCATGATTTGGAAATCTAGGCCAGGGCCCAGAAAACGAATAGTTTAAGAAGATCTCTTGATTGATTGGGATTGCAGATACAGGATCACAATCTTAAAACACTGACTGCTACTTGGTAAAAATCTGCTGCCCTTAATATTTCATCAGCTACTGCTCCTCTATCTCTCTCCTCTTTCGGAGACTCTTCTATCCTACAGGTTTACTATCCACCTTTAACAGCCCTGTACCACTGTAGACACTGATGCACTTTTATCATTTTTCATCCCCCACTGTGACAGAATGGCCTTTTAGTAAAACTCTGGTTAGGAAAACTCATTCTGCAGGGTGTTTCCCATATCTTATCTCCATAACCATAACCAATTTAATTACTTCCTGTTCTGTGTGTGGAGGATCAATCATTTATTCATTACCTACAATAGCACCGAATGCTTAACTATATAGTGTGCCATTTGCTCTATTCTTACAACAATCCAGTCACCGATCTCATTTCCCCAATGAGGACCCTGGAAATCAAAGATGGTAACTGCCCTTTCAACAAAGATAGCACTCTTAAGTCCTTGAACAGAAAACCAAATCCACATTCAGAACTTTTCCTTCTGCCTCCTTCATACCCATTCCCTGAGATTCCTTTCCATTTTCTTTTCATGGTGTCTTTTCCATCCATTAGGTTTGTAAGCTATCTAGCTCTAGACGACCAGGGAAACTCCTAAGGGAGCAGCTTAAGGACTGAGGAAAACATTCAAGTCGGTTCTTCTCAGTACTGATGGCAATGGAACCCAGGCCAGACAGTTTCTTTTATGAATTAGGTGTAAGCTTCCTTGCCTCGTGTTTTCTCCAGCTTTACCAGGTCCCATATGTTGCGCTTTCATCCCCGAATCCCTGTGAATGCTCCAATCACAGGCAATAAAAATCCTTTTTATTAGACAAAGATTCTTTCAGTTACTGCTGCCAAGAATAATACATGATGTATCTGCTATTCACACACATCGTTTTTTTGCTTTCTTTTATTGCATAATACATTTGTTTTAGATGTTATATTCTTTATATATAAGTGTGTGTAGATTTGGGGTGCACTCATGTATATATAAAAGTTTACATGTATATGGGCACACATATGTATTCAGATTCATACTGAACCATTGTCTTGGCTCTTAAAAACTCAAGATTTTTTTGGCACAATATACCAATATTCGGGCTTCTATAACTATACACCTCCTTTAGAACACTGAGAATATATCACCAAATGAATTTTTGCTTTGAATGAAGGTGTCTTCATTTCTTTAAGAAACATCTAATCACCTAATCAAATTTATTTAAAAATATTGTGATTTCTTAATTTATTTAAATAAAACTTCTTAAAGATTTACCTTATAAAGTAATAATGACAATTAACTTTTAGAGTTCATGGGAATAGAGTTTCTTTTTTGTTTGTTTTTGTTTTGTTTTGTTTTAGTTTTTTCTACAAAACATAGAGGAAAAAGAGAGTGGAAAGTTACAAAATCCAAGTTGGAAGGTTATTACAGATATTCCTGAAATGTTACCATTTAGCTAGTGGCAAACTTTATGTTTGCTCTAAAAACTTAGAAGCCTCCCTCTCCAAGACATTTACTGTTCAAGTAGATACTTAAAGGAAGAAGAAAAAGAATTTTATTTGAATTTAATTGGTGCTTTGATAGCAGTCCTCTAAGAAGTTAAGAGAGGAAAGATCAATCAGTTTGATTATGTAGTTCACAAGCAAACTGTAAAATAAAGCACGAGTGTTTTAGAAGACTGCTTCAGCATAAATAAGTGTAAGACCTTCACTGTTCAATAATTTACTATTGATTGCTTCTGAGAGTATGGGCAAGCATGCTAGAAAATGTTCTTAAGGAGGTATGAAGTGACTCTCCTGAAAACTTCAGTGTTCTTCAGGGAGCTGAGATCCACTTCATGATACAACATGAATAGAAAAGGCCCTTTACAAACCTGTCAGTTGTGTCTACAAGTAGGTGTGTAGAAATCTAAGTCTGTGTGTTGCCATAACAATTGACTTCGTTAACACAATTGTTGAGTCTGTTTAGTTACATTTTATGGTTATATAATGACATTAAAAATAAGTTAATAATGCCACTTTTAGTTTATTTCAAATGATTGAGATTTACACTAGAGTTCATAGACCTTAAATCACAATGCAGCCCTCTAAGCAATCAATATTTAATTAAGTTATAGTTACTCATACTAACTGCCTTTTAAATGAAAATTAAATGCTACCATGTGGCATTTTAAAAGATTATCACTTTTCCTATTAGATCACTTTATTGCTGTAATTTATCCTTATTGCTGGCAAGAGTATTTATTGTGTCAGAAGATATGCTAATTTTTTAGAACACTAAGAAAAATGACTATGTAACAGCTATGTTGTTTTATCTCCGAAGACCTGGTCTCTGGGTGTGTTCGGCAAGTATTTTATCAACCCATTAAAATGTGATTATGGTAGTCCCTGGGTTGCATATGTGTATACATACATGCGTGTGCATACATATGTGAATGCATATGTGTATGATACTTGCAAATACCCTCCTCCTGAAGCTTGTAGGAAGGGAGCTAAGTGCTTTAGATCTGTAACTTAGGACTTTACCAACATTCTTTAACCCCCTCTTCCATTCTCATATCCTCTTTTATGTTGAATTGTGGATATCGAGCTTTAGAATGTAGAGGTATCTCTTCCCCTTCTTTTATATTTTTCTCCTGAAAATGGATCCAGATGACCCAGAATTTCTGTACAAGTCATGAGGTAATGGAATCGATGCTCTAAAGAACTTACTAGCAAGCTTACTTAGGACATATTACATTGCACAAAGTAAAGTTTAGCTAAAGGAGACTGTCTCCAGAAGCCTGGAAGACAAGTAGGATATTGATCCGCTTGTTAGAAACCATAGGAATGAAAATTAGGTACCATAGTTAAAGCCTGGAGTTGAAGAGTAAATTTTTGCCAATGTTTGTAAACCAAGGTTGAATTATAAGTGTGCTTCATTTCTACACAATGGGGAGAGAGAGAGAGAGAGAGAGAGAGAGAGAGAGAGAGAGAGAGGGAGGGAGGGAGGGAGGGAGGGAGGGAGGGAGGGAGGGAGGGAGGGAGGGAGGGAGGGAGGGAGGGAGGGGAGGAGAGGGGAGGGGAGAGGAGAGGAGAGGGAGGAAGGAAACCTCACCAAAATTAAAGGGACAAAACAAAACAAACATACCATCATATTCAGCCATTAGATCTATCCTCATATCAAAGTCCCTTCTCTCAGGGGGACAGTACACTGTTCCAACTCACAACTATCCTTAAATACTGATGTACCATTATGTATTCTGCATTCTCTTATCAGAAAATGTCTAACTCTGCTAGCTAGGCAATATGTTTTCTGATTAAAACGTCCATCTGCCAAGTAGCCAGACTTGCAGTCTCCTGTCCCTGCTGAAATTATTCAATGTGTAACCTGAGACAGAGATTTAGGGATGACAGCATATGTAAAAAACATAAGGCTAAGTTATATGTAAGTTAGTAAAATCTGTTCATGGATGACTCCTCTTTTAAGTATTAGTCAGAGACAGAAGAATTGCTACCATTAATAAGCTTTCTCCTAATTTTACTTTATGGAGTAGATTCTCCTTGGGGGTGAGAAGGCAGGCATATTTCTGTATCAGAATTACATATATAGTCAAGAATGACCTTGAGCTTCTCATTCTCATGCTTCTATTTTACAAGTGCAATGATTATGGAGTACACCAGAGTACTGGGCTTATAATGTAGTCACTACTCATAGGAACAAACTGCCTAGTTACTACTCAGACTTCCCATGAAGTCAAATGGGTACCATTTCTCACAAACCACTAAGACACTAGGATTCTGTGGTGAACGGGTAAAGTCCAAATGTAACTGGTAAGGCAGACCAGGTCAGATGTTGGGATTTAGCTCAAGTATCCAGAATTTCTCACAGACCTCAGGGTACAACCACCGAGACAGTGTTTCAAGGCTATCAGTGGAATTATAGGTACCTGGACCACACTGATCTACAATCCGCAGAACTCACAAGGAAGAGCCAGGCTGGTTTATAAAATTAGAAAAGCATCCTAGTAAGACTATAACTTACTTCGAGGGATAGAAGCCACTTTTGTGTCTTTGATATCTTCTCCGATATTGCCTATCTCTGTAGCTGGCAGGTGAAATACAATCATCTATAACTCAGTTTGCTGGATCACAAGCAACAATAGGAAGAATTTCAAATAAAGTTGGTTAGACACATGGTAATGCTACTTTAGTGTAGAATCCAGTTTCACTTAAGAAAACTCAGTTCTTGGGCATGACTATTAGCATGCGCTGCTCTTCCAAAGGACCTGAATTCAGTTTCCATGATGGATCCCACAATGGTGTAGATTCCGGCCACTGGTGAGTCCAGTTGCAAGGGATTCTATACTGTTTTATGGCACCTTCACATACATGTCACACACACACACACACACACACACACACACACACACACACACTTAAAATAAATATTAAATAAATTTGCAAAACATAACTAAATTCAGAGGCACATATAAGATTAGGAGATCCCAAGGAAATACTGAAGTTTACAGGAGGGAAAACCAAGCCAAGTCCTCTAAAACTGGACTCCAATAACATTCATAACTGTGTAGGAGAGCATCCATTTGTGAAGATGCTGTGGCTGACACAAATGTACAAAGCTAATGATCTACGCCAGTGCTGCAGAAAGAAGGGGCAGTGCCTGAGACTTCAGTGACCACGCTTCTGTCAATTTCTTCTATAAGAAGCGATTAGAATTAACTGTGAGTAACTGCAGGTAACAGTTTCCTTATTTTAAATAAAATCATAGAAATCAAATATATTCTCTGAGAAATATAATCAGATGGTAAATAATCTGAATTTTTAAAAATACTTATATCGTTTACCACTGGAAAACAACATGAAGGACAGTCCTGCATTCCACTTGCTCTGTGAATAGCCAGCTAGAGGCTCCTATTCTGTCCTGTCTAATATATCACTTTTCTTCTTCCCCCAAAGCCATGCAATAGATCTTCACGTCTAACACCGAACTTTATCCATCATCTCTCTGTATTGCTTCTAGGTCAGAGGCTTAAATTCATTGAGCATTTCATTCGTATCCATAATATAAAAAAAAAAATCCATCAAGACTTTGATAAAAAAAAAATGCATTCCTACAACATCAAAACCTAAAATAACTCGATATGACTCATACTTTCCAAATATTTTCACACTTGTCAATTCTTCGTATTATTCTATTTACATAGAATTTTTTTCCGGTTTTTATTTTCATATGGTAAATTTTAATTGGTTTCCTGGTATTTCAACCAGTTGTTCCTCTACCATAAAAATTTTCCCACAATGCTCCATTAGCATGTCCTTTTTCTTTGTTCTTATAGCTTTACTCATCACTACATCGGAGTATAAATAAGTATTTATGTGTCTTCTTCTATCAGACTATTGATTCCTTAAAAGTATAGCTTTGTTTTCATCATTACATTCTTAGGCCTAACAGAATATCTGGATTTTATTGCTATTTTATGAATAAACCAATAAATCCAATGTTGAGAACTTGATATCGTCTTGACAAAGCACAGATCTTATAACATATGAACTATAATTTTGTAATATACATGAGATGTATTTTTCTTGTAAGAAATGATCTATGCACTATGAGAAGGTTTACATCAGCTAAGAGATAGCAGATGGGCTACAAGAAATACATGCCAGGAACTGGACATTCCAGACATATGCTGAAACAATTTTGAAGGGGAGCTGAAGAGAAATGTAAAACAATCTTGGCTTTATGGCAGAAATAAAGGACACAAGATAAATGCACATGCAGCATTTTGAGAGTTCAGAAAAGCTTATGGAAGAAGAAAATGCTAAGTGGCATCCAGATTTTATTAATGAAAGCATCTACAACCTGTGATGAGGTAGAAAGCTTTGTGAGTTTTTTAATGTATTAATGTAATTCTAATTAGTCTTCCTATTTGTTCCTTTTAATTACAAAATGTATAATATTGATAAAGTATTTTTGGTGACTTTTATCCTTTAAGAGATGCTAACAGGCAAACTATATAAGATTATATAATAGAAGAGAATTACCCACTTTAAAGGCTAGAGACCACAGCAACAGCAAGATTCACTAGGACTTTGAGAAAGTCAGTAATTGGGATGTTTGGTGAACACTTAAGAGTAAAAGACCTTCAAGGCTTCAACATACCTTGAATAGTGATTTAAATAAGGATGGCTCCCATATATACATGTGTATATAGCTTAACTACATACACATGTATGTAGTATATATACATGTATGTAGACACAATAGGGTGTAGCACTAGTAGGAGGTGGGGCCTTGTAACTTTCTCTGGATTTTGTGTTTGTTCACTAAGTTCTCATAAAAATCCCATGGTTTCTGCATTATTATTAGAATCACTTGTCAGAAACAGAGGCACTAAAAGATCAGAAAACCTACAAAATCTATTCACTACTAGTTACTGGAAAAAGTAAGATTCAAGGGAAAGCTCATTAGTTCCTGAACCCACACACTTAACCCACTTCTTTATGAACCTGGGAAGCATCAAAGAGCAGCACTTTCTTGCTAACTTTACAGTAGGTTTAGATCCTGGGCATGTTTCCAGAAACCATTCATGATTTACCTTGGTGGATAGGACTTTTACCAAAAATGAGAACCATATGTGCACAGACATGTTAGAACTATATTTTGCTCCATTTGTCTTGGAATGAATCCCATTAGAATTCCTGCGTGGTTTAGTATTTGAGTATAGTTTCCAATACTTTGGACTTAAAGGCTTAATCTACAATTTAATCAAGATGAGGATAGAACTTTCTCTGTATACCAAACTGGCAATGACCTTTTGAAGAAATCCAAATATTCGTTTCTTACGCCTGCTCATGAATATTAATGAGTTATATATACCCAGGTTGCTTGTATTAATGCTCCAGGCCCTGGTTGGGTACACTTTATATGTTGGGTCTTAAAGTCCTATCTCCATGCTACTGTAAACAATTGGCTCTAACCCTTTTATTCCATTTTGAATCTGAACTTCTATTTACATTGCCTTTTGGCTTTTAATAAGACAATGTACTCAGATTTTCATGGATAGGTATTTTCTTGACAGAGTTCAGTTTTAGTCTTTCTACTTTAACATACATGAAGTTTGTTATCCTGACTGCACTTCTATCCTTTATAGTGTTTTCTGATCTTATCTTTATTTCAGTCATAAATTAAAAATATGTGAGCTCTTAAGAAAAGTTCTTAGCATCTACAAGACATTGGAGCATGATTAGACCCTCTACCTAGTGAAAGTGAGACCCTGCCAGTGTTTTAGTGACCATAGAAAAGGGGGTGAAGGTAAACACATTCCAACGAACCAAAGGACAAAAATAGATTGTCTTATTTCTAAACTGAGACAACAGTAAAGAGGCAGTTAAGAAATGTTTAAAAATGAGGAGTCAGAAAGACAGAATTGAAAACTAAGTTTGTGTGATAAGAAAGCAATGCTACCTTGCAGGATGGACCATAGAAGAAAAACACATGATTATCTCATTAGATGCTGAGAAAGCATTTGATAAAATTCAACAACCCTTCTTTTAAATGTCTTGGAAAGATCAGGAATTCAAGGCCCATACATGAACATAGTAAAAGCAATATACAGCAAACCAGTAGCCAACATCAAACTAAATGGTGAGAAAATTGAAACAATCCCTCAGAAATCAGGTACTACAAAAGTCTGCCAACTCCCCACCTACCTATTCAATATGGTACTGGAAGTCCTAGCCAGAGCAATTAGATAGCAAAAGAAAGTCAAAGGGATACAAATTGTAAAGAAGTCAAAATATCACTATTTGTAGATGATATGATAGTATACTTCAGTGACCCAAAAATTTTCACCAGAGAACTCCTAAACTTGATAACCAACTTCAGCAAAGTGGCTGGATATAATATTAACTCAAACAATTAGGTAGCCTCCCTCTACTCAAAGGATAAACAGGCTGATAAAGAAATTAAGGAATCGACCCCCTTCAAAATAGTCACAAAAAAACATAAAATACCTTAGTGTGACCCAAACTAAGGAAATGAAAGATCTGTATGACAAGATTGTCAAGTCTCTGAAGAAGGAAATTGAAGAAGATCTCAGAATATAGAAAGGTCTCTAATGCTCATACACTAGAAGGATCAACATAGTAAAAATGGCCATCTTGCCAAAAACAATCTACAGATTGAATGCAATCCCCATCAAAATTCCAACTCAATTTTTCACAGAGTTAGAAAGAGCAAGTTGAAAATTCATTTTGAATAACAAACAGCACAGGATAATAAAAACTATTCTCAACAATAAAAGAACTTCCAGGAAAACACAACCCCTCACCTCAAGCTGTAGTCCAGATCAATTGTGATAAAATCTGCCAGGTATTGGTACAGAGACAGGCAGGCAGATCAATGTAATAGAAGACCCAGAAATGAACCCACACTCCTATGGTCACGTGATCTTTGACAAAGGAGCTAAAGACATTCAATGGATAAAGGACAGCCTCTTTAACAAATGGTGCTGTTTCTACTGGCAGTCAGAAAGCAGAAGTATACAAATTGATCCATTCTTATGTCCTGTACAAAGCTCAGGTGCCAGTGGATCAAAGACCTGCAAATAAAACCAGGTACACTGAAACTAATAGAAGAGAATGTGAGAAAGAGCATAGAACACACAGGCACAGTGGAAATTTTTCTGAACAGAACAACAAGGGCTCATGCGCTAAGATCAAAAATCTACAAATGAGACCTCAGAAAACTGCAAACCTTCTGTATGGCAAAGGACACTGTCAAAAGGATAAAATGGCAAACAACATATTGGGAAAAGACCTTTACCAATCCTACATCTAATAGAGGGCTAGTATCCAATATATACAAAGAACTTAAGAAGTTAGATTACAGAGAATCAAGTAATTCTAATAAAAATTGGGGTACGGAGCTAAACAAAAAAAATTATCAACTAAGAAATATCAAATGGTTGAGAAGCACCTAAAGAAATGCATAACATCCCTAGTCATCAGAGAAATGCAAATCAAAACAACCCTGAGATTCTACCTCACAGGAGTCATAATGGCTAAGATCAAAACCTAAGGTCACAGCAGATGCTGGCTGACAAGAATGTGGAGAAAAAGGAATACTCCTCCATTGTTGTTTGAATTGCAAGCTGGAACAACCACTCTGGATATCAGTCTGTCACTGATTGGGCTCAGAAAATTGTGCATAGCACTACCTCAGGACACAGCTATACCACTCCTGGGCATATACCCAAAAGATGCTCCAACATATAACAAGGACACATGCTCCACTATGTTCATAGCAGCCTTATTTATAATAGCCAGAAGCTGAAAAGAACCCAGATGTTCCTCAACACAGGAATGGATACAGAAATTGTATCCACTCAGCTATTAGAAACAGTGACTTTATGAAATTCCTAGGCAAATGGATAGAACTAGAAGTTATTATCCTGAGTGAGGTAACCCAGTTACACACACACACACACACACACACACACACACACACACACAAATTATTATACACTGATGGTATGCACTCACTGATAAGCCGATACTAGCACAAAATCTCAGAAAACCCAAGCAAAAATCTGCAGACTATATGAAGCTCAAAAAGAAGGAAGGCCAGAATGTGGATGCCTCAGTCCTAGAAGAAAGAACAAAACACTCATGGGAAGAAATACAGGACCAAATAGAGGAACAAGGATAGAAGAAAAGATCATTTAGAGACTGCCTCACCTGGGGATCCACACCATATACAGCCACCAAGCCCAAGCACTATTCCTAAATGCTTCTTCAAGAAGTGATTACTGGTAGGAGCCTGATATGGATGCCTCTTCAGAGGCTCTGCCAGATCTAAACTGATACAGCTGAAGATGCTTGCTCCTATCAGACTGCACATGGGAACCCCAATGGCAGAGCTAGATAAAGAACTAAAGGAAGTAAAAGGATTTGCAACCCCATCAGAACAACATTATCAACCAACCCCCTCCCCATTCCCACCCCCACCCCTAGAGCTCTCAGGGACTCATGTACCAACCGATGAGCACACATGGAGAGACCCATGGCTCCAGCTGCATATGTAGCAGAGGATGGCATTGTCTGGCATCAATGGGAGAAGAGACCTTTGGTCCAGTGAAGTCTTGTTTTCCCAGTGTAGGGGAATGCCAAAGCACCGAGGTGGAAAAGGGTGGTTGGGACAGTGAATACCTTTAGGGAAGCAAGGGGAGGGAGGGGGGGATGGCAGTGGGTGGAAATGGGAGAGCATATAGAATGTATATACAGAGAATATTGAATAAAGAAGGAGATAGTACCCCTTAATATTAATAGTTGGTTTTCCTAACTTTACAATGTAGAGTTTTCCAAAGTAAATTCTTTGCATGTAATCTTTCAATAGTCAATGAGTTAGTGTGTGAGCTCCACAAAGGCCTTTTCTAGTAATGATAGTTTACTTTTACCTTCCCCTCGCTCCTCCCGTATTCTTAGAAACTATTGGAATTATGATACTCATTTTTAACTCAGAGGTTTATGATTCACCTGAATACTAATTTTTCAACTATTTAGCTAGAGAAGACAGATGAAAAGACCTTGGATTGATATTGCTGCATACAGAACTTCAAGAATTTGTGACTACTCTTTACCCATAGTAGTCATTCAACTGTCACACAACTGGTCACTCTAGACTCATCTCATTTATTAAAATAATTTTAAAAATGAAAAGAAATCCCAATGAACAATTTTTATATTCTAAAATTCCAAGAGTCAAAATCTTGAGAATCAAAATCTTGAAGGATAATAGTGTCAGATATCTATATTCTGGAAACAACAATTTTCCAAATCTCAAAGTGCATAGAAGAGCTAGGCTATGTCAGAAAGGGTGGATATTGAAATTTGAAAAAAAATCAACCTAAAAATGTTGTCAATGAAGAAAACTTAAGTTTAGAAGTGTGCAGTCTGACTTCATTCATAATCTTTTTACTTGGTGAAATTTCTATGATTATTTAATGAATTAAAAATGTATTTGCCTGAAGAAGCCAACAAAGTAACTATTGTAAAAATCATTGTGTATTCTATAAAGCAAGAAAATACTATAGTATTGCTGTTCTGCATGATTGTTTTGTTTTTTTTTTTTGAACCATTTTATGGTCTATGTACTCAGTCTGCATTCTCTAGAATATAAGAACTGGCAGTCTATAAATAATTCTAAAGAGGTTTCACTAGATTGACTTGCAAGATTGGCATGTATTTAGTACAATAATGATTATCTATAGACTGGGAAACCAGAGAATTTGTACTTCCTACTCCATGTATAGGATAGCATGGTGGTTTTAATAAGACAGGCCCCATAAAGTTCATACATTTGGATGCTTAGTTACTAGGGTGTATACTTCTTGTAATGATTAAAAGGATTAGAAAGTGTCATATTATTTGAGTAGTCATGGCCTTGTTTAAAGAAATATCTGTAGGTAGGCTTTGGCATTTCAAAAGCCCATGATAGTTTTAGGTTCTCTCTCTCTGCCTTTGGATCAGGATGTTGGTCTCAGGTTATTTTCTAGCATCTTGCCCACCTGACACCATGGTTCCTGTCATGATAATGTCTCTGAATCTGGAAGCAAGCCCCCGATTAAATCCTTTCTTTTTGTGAGTTGCCTTGGTTATCATGTCTCTTTACTGTAACAAATCAGTGCCTAAGAAACATGGGATCAATTGTTCAATCCCAGTCTAAATCTGAGAGTCTGTAAGTTCCCTAGAGAGTCACTGGAGTGAAAAAATTAAGACACTAGAATCTACAGTGATGGTGCAAACATTGGTGTGGGCTGGCTTGTTAATTTTCCTGTTTTCCAGTTTTATTTGATTCTAACTCTTGGACTATTCCATAGTGCTACTTACATCCATGTCTCTCCTCCACAGTTACTGTTTTACATACCAGATTCCCTGGAAACTCCTTCAAAGACACTTCATAAAGTATGCTCTACTAAGTTTTCAAGTAGCTCAGCCCATCATATTGAAAAGAGTCATCATCATGGTCTGTGTATTAGTACATGTGAAATAGAGTTCTATGTGACTTAAACAATAAAGAATCATAGCACAAAAGAGGTTTTTCAGTAAGGAATGCCCATGAAACGGTGTCAGAATCCAAAAAAGAATTCCAAAATGAGAAGCACCACATGAACTGTGTTGTAAATGTATTCTGCAAAAGCAATTAATGACTCCCAGCGAAGCAGACATTCTTCATAATTCAAATTTTTAAAGTATAGTTCTTGATTACAGAAGCTGGCCATCTCTGAGAGCTGTTATCTCCAGTTTCTACATTCTTCAGTACAATATGATTTTTCACAGTCTTTTCTTTTCCACTCATATCTTTTGCTCTTGTCTTTTTCCTACTTCAGATTTTCAGTCAGAATTTATTTTTGCAAGTGTGTGCCTTTTTTTTTTAAATCTTTTCATCATGGACATGGAGAAATAAGAAAATGAATTTGAATTTGCTGGATATAGTTTTACAAATTTGATTTACTAGGGGATAACATTATAATATTGAGTTTGTATTTCAGTATTCTATGAACATAAAAATAGGAGTTTCTCAATAAATAACAATTATTTTCTTCATATATTTGCATTTGTATAAGAAAAATTCCCTTAGACCCCAGCTTTTTGACTTACTGTCTATATGATAATTGGATATGGCAGTTTTGGATTAAAATCAAGAGTGGTAAACTATCTCAATATTTCAATGATGTTGTTTATGAAGATGTCTGCATAGACCACAAATAACAGTGATGTGTTGATGGTTTTCATTATGTAACCTCTTTTATGTTTATTGCAATATTTATACATATTTTACCCGTGTGACTATTGTTGATGGGCCTCAGTGTTTTGTAGACACATGTGCTACACTTGATGATTTTGTGTAAGGGCCTAGGGAATCTATTGTATTGATATTTGTTTCTTAAATCCTCTTTAAGGTATAAATATTTTATTTAAAATCATTTTTAAGATCATATTTCCAATATTTCTTCTTTTTAGTTTTAATTTTTATTTATTTTACACCCTGTTCACTGCCTTCCTCCCAGTCACACCTCCTGAAATCCTTCCTCCATTCCTCATTCCCTTTTTCTTGGAGTGGGTGGAGGTCTGTTGAGTATCCCCTCATCCTGGTACTAAAAGCCTCTGCAGGGCTAGGCAAATTCTCTCCCACAGCCTTGTCTATCTCTAGAACACAGCTTCTTTGTGCTCTCAGGAAACACTTCCCAGAAGATTTCACCTCACTGGTGCTGGGCTCTTTTTAATCACCACTAACTTCTTAGCTCCAGATGACCAGCATCAATAGTCCCAGTAATGCAAAGTTTTGCTTTAGTAGTTCTAGTATCTTGTCACTCACAGCTGAACAAAACCACAGAATCTTCACGATCAAACAGCAACAACCCTGACAAGAGTCTTTAATCTTCCCTCTGAAAGTTCACAAGCCAGGCCTCCATTTTCTGTGTTGTTCTCCGCATTATCTTCCAAGCTCCTACAGAACATTCCACAGAACTCTTACTACCCCAAAGGCTTTTCTCGCTCAAAGTTCCAAAGTCCTTTCATAATTCTCACCAAAATGTGGTCAGGATGTCACAGCAATACCTCAGTATGCTGGCACCAATTTGTTTCAGTCAGGGTTTCTATTCCTGCACAAACATCATGACCCAGAAGCAAGTTGTGGAGGAAAGGGTTTATTCAGCTTACACTTCCACATTGCTGTTCATCACCAAAGGAAGTCATGATTGGAACCCAAGCAAGCCAGTAAGCAGCATCCCTTCATGGCCTCTGCATCAGTTCCTGCTTCCTGATATGTCTATTTATAATTTCAGTGATAAGAGCTTCCATCTTCCACTCAATATCAGCAACCATACATGTTATTTTAATTGACCTGAGTCAGGTTCATGTATTGCAAACACTTATGTCAAGGTGAATGGGATTCAGAATAGCTTAGTGTCATGACATGAATCCTCTACAAGAGTAGAAATAAGATCAGTTCCACATGTCTTCATGGACTAGAACAATGTAATAACTTGTTTTGTTAATAGTAAACCAGACACTATTCTTTAAACAAGTCAACATTTTATGCATATGTCCTACTGACCACAATAATAATTACATAATCAAATCAGAAACCAAGAAATATTCCTGCATTTGCAGAGAGCAATGGTTCTTGGTCATTTTACCTTTCTTGTCAACGATTTATATTTTAGTAAATCTGTAGTGAGAAACCCTCCCAGTTAAGGTCAAAATCTATCATGTCTGGATAGGTTCTCTAAGCTTTTTGAAAAATGAAAGACCCCCCTTTTTCCAGGAGGACTTCCTCTTCTCTAACCTAGTCTGGAGAGCCAGACCCATAAACCCTCTACCCAAGGAAGATAGTGCTATCCAACTCTACAAGTTCAACTTTCTATATGCTTATAAGAACTTACCCAGCCCTTATTCTGGGCACTTCTGGAATGCCTCCCCATACAAATGATGTGTTCACTGTAGTGTATATTCCAGCAAAAAAAAAAAAAAAAAAAAAAATGATTTCACATTCACCCTGAAAAATCCTTTTCACTCTTTGTTTCATATCTAGCTCTTGTCCTCCCTGAATTAATTATTTATTTATTCATACTAGCTGTTTCACTGAAGATCATCTAAGAGAGTCATTTCACGGCATATCATCTAAAAGATCTGTAACATTAAAATCCTTGGAGAAGCCTTCCTTAGAGAATACCCTCTTGGCACAAATGGGATTCTGCAGACCTTACCTGTTCCAAACTCTTCTCCATCCTTCTAGTCTGGCATCTAATGGTGCCTGGACATCCTAAGGGAGAAAAAGGAGGACTCAGAAAGAACAGAACCCAACACACAGGCTACAGATATGAAGTATATAGAGAGTTTACATTTTTTAGCAGATTCCTGGGTGATGTTGATGTTCATCTTTCTGTGGTCCTTACACTTTGATCACTTACCAATCGAAATAATGACTTAATTCTTTTAAGCATTCACTAAGCTTCTAGTATGGTTCTAAGATTCACATATATTTTATTTAATCTTTGTAATTTTATGGCTTAGTAACTATTTTTCTTTTACTGTTCCAAGATCTAACACTGAAAAAAAAACTGTTTTACCAATGATACACACTTTAGACAATATTAAAGATAGAATTGACACTCAGATGTCTCCCAGACTCAACTTTACTAGACAAAGATCTAGAAAGATGACATTTGTTTAGATAAATCATATCCACAAGCTTGATCATATCAGGTTACCTATGGGCTATGTAAACTGAAATTTAAAAATTGCCAGTTGTACATGTGTGAGAAGCTGCAACAGGAGGATTTCCATCAATACAAACCTTTCCTGTGGCACACAGTGAGATTTATTAACCACTCTGAGCTACATAGAGTGATCCTTCCCTACCCTGTTAGATCAGTTACCATTTCCCCGAGTTGATCTATGTTAATTATATATCCCAAGTACTTCAAAGCAAATAAAGTGGTTAAGTCACTTCATGTCACTTTGTATCCAAGACTGGAATTGAGACTGTAGAAACTGCAAAACTGAATACTCTTCAGAAATTTCTTATCCTTTAGCTCCCATTGGAGTACAAATTTCTAATACTTTTCAAGTATATAATAGTCATAAGCTTTACTGTCTTGTAAAGCAAGTTTTAATACAAAAAGTACATTCTTAACAAGAACCTAATATATACACAGACATAAAATTTTGTAATATGAAATAATGCTCAGAAACGATGAGCCTTAAATCCCTGGTAACTTTCCCTTAGTTTGCTTCAACTTTCCTGAGCACTTTTACTATCTCCTTAATTTCTGTAATAAGTCTATTGGTATTACTACTGATAATATAAGTTATTCATCTAGCATAGGAGAATCCTAGTTTCCATAAGGTTTATTGGATTTCAAAGAAGAAATTATAATGTCATATCATGGCAGATTCTTGCTGCAAGCACAATTGTATGATTATAAAAAGAGTCAAATAAGCTGTAATTCTGTCCTCCACACATCATGTATTTGAATAAGGATAATGATAAAAACCAGATATGAGAAAGAGAGAGAAAGAAAAGAAGTACCATTGGGAACTTCAATTGAACTAGGATTCAATTTCAGGAATTCCATCATTCAACAAAGAACCGTTTCCAAATGGCTCATTCAATAGTCTCTGTGATAAACTGTGTAGAGGAAGGAAGTGTGAAGTCTAAGTATTTTCATCAAAGGGATCCTAAGCTGGTGAGTAAATTAATGAATATATTTCACCTATGTTTAAGTACCAGTATGTAGTGGAATCTCATTTCAGGCTCCTAGTTAAGATAATAGCAATAATATTCTTACAAGGATATTTAAAAAGAGAAACAAGCTAAAAAAAAAAAAAAAAAAAAAAACCAAATGTACTTCTTATGCAAATAGTTGTGAGGAACAGCACATAGATTCTTGTGTAGCCTAGGCTACAGAAATTTACCTGCCATTTTTAAGTCATCCAGAAACTTACTCTTTTTTTTATTGGTTAGTGTATGTACTTACATTTCAAATATTATCCCCATTCTCTATTTCCCCCCTCTTTGATTTCCCCTTCCCTAGCTTCTATGAAGATGCTCTTCCTCTCTACCACCTCAACACCCTGGCATCCCCCTACACTTGAAAAAGGGGCCCTTACAGGACTAAGGTCTTCTCCTCCTACTGATGTCAGACAATGCCAATTTATGATACAAAAGAAACTTGTCTAAAGTAACTTAACATACTAAATAGCACAGGTGGAATTCAAACTTCAATTTTAGTTATATGCTTCCCCATGACAGGGCTGTTAAACAATGCATTATTATTATTATTATTATTATTATTATTATTATTATTATTATTATTATTCACCATTCTAAATATACAAATGGCTATATTATGTAGGATGTCAGAAGAAATTCTTTTAAAACATATTGGTATTTTATTACTTGTTTTATTCATTTACATTCCAAATGTTGTCCCCCCCCTTTCTTTGTCCCCAATCCATGAGTTCTTCACTCCTGCCTCTTTGCTTCTGAGAGTGTGCTCATCCATATACCCACCCATCCAACCCCAGCTCACTCTAGCAACAGTCCACTTCCCTGGGGCAGCAAGTTTCTACCGGATTAAGCACATTTTTTCCCACATAGGCAAGACAAGGTAGTCCTCTACTACAAGTATAGTGTGTGCTATTAACCAGCCACTCTATGCTTTGTGGTAGGCAGCTTAGCCTCTGGGTGCTCTGATGGGTCCAGGTTAGATGATGCTGTTGTTCTTCCTATGGGGTTGCAATCCCCTTCAGCTCTTTCAGTGCTTCTCCCAACTCTTCCACAGGGGTACCTGAGTTCAGTCCAATGGTTAGCTGTATCTGCATCTGTCTCAATCGGCTGCTACTAGAGCCCCTCAGAGGAGGGCTCCTATATGCAGGCACAATATGGTATGACTAATAGTGTCTGGGTTTGGTGTCTGTGCATGGAGTGGATCTTGAGTTGGGCTAGTCTCTGGATACTCTTTCCTTCAGTCTCTGCTCCCCCTAGTGTCTGGGACTGTCTAGTGGTTTCCCTGCCTATCACCTCATACTGCTGCATATTTCTATTAATTCTCCTGGCCGTCTGGGCTTCTCTCTTGTCTCCCACCACACCTGACACTGCTCCCCTTCCCCTCCCCCTCTCTCACTCAGCTCCCTCACTCTTGCTGCCTCTGGGGATTATGTTGTTCCTCCTTCCCAGTGGAACTGAAGTATCCACATTTGGGTCTTCCTCCTTGTTAAGCTTTATATGGTCTGTGAGTTGTATCATGAGTATTCTGAACTTTTTGGCTAATATCCACTTATCAATGAGTATATACCATGTATATATTCTGGGTCTGGCTTATTTCTCTCAAGATGATATTTTCTACTTCAGTCCATTTGCCTGCAAAATACATAATGTATTCTATTATATCACCATGGACTAAGTCTGATCTTCAGTAACAAGAAAAACAACAGAAAGCCCATATACTTATGGAAACTGAACAATTCTCTATGCATTGATAACTTGATCATGGAAGAAATAAAGAAATAAATTAAAGACTTTCTAGAATTTAATGAAAATAAAAGCACAGCATGCCCAAACTTATGGGACACAGTGAAATCCGTACTAAGAGGAAAACTCATAGCACTAAGTACCTTCATATTGCTTTTTGTTAATAGTAAAAGTGTATGTATAAAACCTGTAAAGAGGCAAAAAGAGTATCTTGTGATCCTTATACCTTGAACAAAAAATCATTTACTTTGTGATATCTTGTTTCCTGCAAAGATTTTATCTACTTTCTATTACATTTTTAATTAAAATATAATTGCATTGCTTTGCTTTCCATTTTCCCTCTCCACTCTTCTATGACTCATTTTTCAAGCTCCTCCTATTTCCATCCTCACTTCCTCTCAAATTGATGACTTCTTTTTATTATTACTGCTACCGTATACTAATACTACACATACATACATACACACACAACACACACACACACACACACACACACACACACATAAATGATACACCCTGCTGATAACAATTTAGTGTATATTTTATGTTTATGATTTCAAGGCTTTACACTATGTGTTATTTAATGAAGTAAGATATTCAGAGGTGTATCTCATGGAGAAGTTAACTCTGCTTCCTTTAGCAGCCATTGATATCCTATAGTTCTTTGTGCAGAGGTAGGACCCCATCAGATTTCCTTCTCCCACACGAGCATCTCTACTGAGATTACCATTGTTTTCATTTTACTGAAGTATCCACAATTTTGGAGTTCCATGAGTGTAACTTCTCTATCGTTTCTAGAAGACATAGTTTCATAGCAGACTTCTTGGTACTTTGGCTCTTAACTATTTCCATATCCCCTTCCACTGTGTTCCCTGAACATTAAGTACAGGAGTTGTGAAGTATATTTATGTATGTGCGTTCTGGGCTCCCCAGGGTCCATCTGTCTCTGCATTATCATAACTCGTCTGCCAAACCCAGACCAGACCACAGAAACATTGTGTCTGCCAGTCTGACTATCAAGTTGCTGAAACATTTGACCCCAAAGAAATGAGGACATTGCCAGGAAGTTCATGATGGGAGAACACTATGCCAGTTGTAAGGAAACCTTACTTTTGAAAGGAGGTTTCACCCAGTTCTAATAACTTACATTCTCAGTTTACCTGATAAGATGGAAGGCCAGATTGTGACAGGTCAGTTGGGTGTGAGAGCACACCTTAGCAGGAACTGTGTAGGTGTGCATTTCAATTTTCATCTCATATGGGAACCTGAGACAGACTTAGAAGCTGTGCTAGAACTCTGTCTCCCTACACAATGATACTCTTACTAATTTTGCCTTCCATTATTAATTTGGCCCTTTCCATGATTAATTTGCTTATTGAGAACTGTTGGCCAGACCTGACTGACAGCACAAGTTGCAACCCCACAGACTAATAATATCATGGCCAAGTTTTCCGTGGTGGTCTCCGTTTGTTGTAAAGAGGAGCCTTTTGATAAGGGTGAGAGCTACACTTATCCCTGGGTACACTTACCAGGGGTTGTCATCTAAGATCCGTGACCTCACTTGCCCTGGAGAGTTAACTTAACCGAAGCATGGTTTATATTCAGTTACACAGCTGCTATTTACTGTTACGGTGTGAGTGCTACTATTGTATCGCTATGGATATTGTGTTCAGCAGGTCGAGTTTACACTTCATGGGCATTACAGTGGGTAGGACTGGGCCATTACTTCCCTCCCTTACCAGATTCCAGAAAAAGCTTTAAGATAGGTATCGCCCAAGTCCTACAGTCAAAGTGTTCCAAATTCAGCAATAGGAATTCTCCTTTAACGTCTGAGAGGCATTCGAGGACACCAGCAGTATCTGTATATTGTTTTTGTGAGTCACTTTGAGTACAGGGTTCTCATGGCTGGGACTGGGGTTTTGTTAGTTCCTTGTTCTTGTGGGAATCACTGTCAGCCCAAGGGCCATAATTATTGTAAGCTATACACTTAAGTGTCCCTTCTCTCTACAACCTTTTCTATATTGACCTCTCCCTCCAGATAGAGCAGCCTTTCTCATTTTAAAGTTTTATTGAGTGTGAATGAAGTGATGCTATCATAATTAGCAAGTTTCTAAGTTGGTTACTTGATCACCACAGAGAGGAACAGCAGTTAAGGAAAAACGAGCTGTCAGCAAGAGCTGAAACTGTAGCTGAGTCATGGATATTTACGAAGATTATGGAGTTGCTTATATTGTCTTTTTATTTCACAAGTAAAATTTGATTACTTATGTCTTTGTTATACACTTTATTTTAAATACTTGTCACCATGTAATAAAGCCAACAAATGTATACAGCTCACAAGAGTATGGGGTGGTGGACCATGAAAGGAAGCCAGGTAAGGTTTAGCTTGTGTTTGAAGCCCCAGAGACCCAGAAGTGATGGTAGGAGCTTCGTCTCACTCTATTTATTGGAGCTCCTGACACAAGACCCTGTCAGGAAGACACAGCACCCCATAGAGAGAATTATGGTCATCAGTTACTTAGGGGCAACAACCCAAAATTTCTCACTCATGTGGATGAGGCATATCAGGCCAAGCTAATAGAAAGCATCTGCTGTCAGAACCAATCCACTCTGAAACTGCATATAAGATCCTATCCAGAAGGAATAAAGGTATGTGAGAATTACTCCATAGTCTGAGAGCATCTGTCTCAAAAGAACTTTAACCGTGCCTAGGAAGAGACATCCTTCTGAAGCTTGCATCCCAGATGCTCCCCTGCACTTCACAGCTCCAGTCAGCTCAGCACAGACAGTGCAACATCTCAGAGCAACGGCAGCTTCCAGGGCAGTGGCACCGGAACAGTGGAGGCAGCAGCAGCATCAGCACCAGCAAGAACAGCAATGGAGGCAGTATCATCACTTCCCCCTCACTGTTCACGCCTTTTCCCCTTTCCGGTCAGGACAGGGGTCTTCCTGGAGAGCCTCCAGTGCACAGACTCACACTAGAAGACTCTTTTGTTGCCTTCTACATAGAGACTGAAGACAAGACAAGAGCCATTTCAAGACTAAAGGATATGAGATATTTTCTAAGGGCTACACGTGACAGGTAGACTCAAGGGATCATGACATAGCAATAGGTAGAAAAACTTAGTGCACAGTGGGAAGGAGTTATTGTTAAAATAGATATGGAAGAATAAAAAGACTATTTTATATATGTTGGGTATTTTGGGGTCTTTAAGATGAGAAAAAATGCAGAAAATATTTTTTTTTTTTTTTGTTTTTTGTTTTATTTTTTTTTTAAACTAGGAAACTCATGCTTCAGCTTGAGAATGATGCTAAACAGCTTGTATTTGGGGCTGGAAGCAATGATTAGCTTGGACTCCCAATGTTCACAGCCTGTCCACAACTGACAAAGGACCAATCAGTGGAATAGCGGGTGCATATCACTAGAAACCCTGTCATCTCACTGAGGAAGGAGGGGTTTCAATGTCTAGTAGGTGACAAGAGGCTTGACACTTGGTCATTAATCATTCAAACAAGTTTAACGAACAAAAACAACTATAGTAGATGTTTAATTTTAAAACTATTTAGCTGAAATATACCATCTATGTTGGTATATCTATATCCACAATATATAAGATGCTTCCAGAACAGTGGCCAGTGCTCTAGAATGATTGTCTCTGCATCAATGATACTGTTTTGCTGTCTTAGTAGATATGTAGATATGTGCATAATATTTGCACTTTCCTTTCCCAGTTTCCTCCTATAGCTTCTACTCTATGTGAGAAACAGAAGCAACATAATGTACTAAGTGACTTTCTTCAAAAATCTCAGATGTCATAAAAGAAATGTGTTTTTTTTTCTGGGAAGTTGTATATAGGAAAAAAAGTCAAATGTTATCAGTGACTGTATGAAGTTCCCTAAAAGCCAAACAGATTTGTCAATAATTTTACCCTGATTTTTCTCTTATGTTGAATGCCCCTTCCTACCTGCAGGACTTACCTTACCTCTCCTCCCCAATCTACCGCTTGGTCATTCTACAAATACATTATTATCCCCAATGGCAATGTAGGCTGGAGCTTTTAGTTTAAACACTCACCTAAAACAGTTCTCCCCAAACAAGATTAGAAACCCTTAGATGTAAGTGAAATTTCACACTGCACAGTTACCCAGGAAGTCCTGTTGGAACCATTGTCAACTTGTGTCCCTGCCTGAGATTTGTCCTACATGAGATGTGGGACACAAATATTAGAAACAACACTTTTGGTTTAATGGTTCTTTTTCTGGGGATATGTGAAAAAATACTCACACCAGGGAAAGAACCAATGACAACTTGAAGAATGTTTGCAGATACCAACTTTCAAAATAAATGGGGTTATTGGGGGGGTACTTATAGGAGTGTTAAGAGACAGGTTACTTACAGGTATTTGTGTAACATAAAGAAGTTACACTGAAAAGCCCAAGTCTGAGAAAAAGACTGCATAATATCTCACAGGTAGCCTGTGTGCTCGTGGGACTTCTCTTAGCCACTATACTATTATTGGGGGAAAAAATCACCAAGGGGAGAATGGCAGCAGGCAAGAGTAGCTAGGAGATTATATTTTATCATCAAGCTAAAGGCAGAGAAAGGGAAAGACTGGGGATGGTGTGGGATTTTGAAATCTCAAAATCCATGCCCCAGTGACATATCTTCTTCAGTAAGACCAATATCATAATTCTTCCCAAATAGTCCAACCAGGAACAAAATATTCAAATATACGAGCCTATAGAGGCCATTCTCATTCAAACTACCTACCAGACTATACGTTTCAAATGGAAGTAAAGTATTAACTTAATTGCATCTGAAAATACAATAGCTTTTTTACATTATGTCTACTGAAGACATTAAGGTTACAGGCTAGTAGGCCTTCAGGCTATCTTCAGTTGCCTAGACCATATGAGTGGGAGAAGTCCTCTAGGGAGAAATAGATATTGAAGGATAGAAAGATTATTTTATATGTGTTATAATTCCTTTCTTTTTGGATCTTTAAGGTAAAACAAACAGCATCATCTTCTTCCTTTAGGGATAAGTAAATTTGAGCTTTTATAACCATGTGAGGGAGGACCCCCCGCCCCCAGCATTGAATATTTCAACTTGAAACCTCCTATTTAAAGAGCTTTCATCCAAGATTGAAAGAATCAGTCCAGAATCCCTGGATCTTAATGGTCTCCCATCCAGATTTAAAGGCTTATGTTTGTAATTTCACTACTCATTCTTCCTGATCTCCATCCCCCCTTTTCAGTGGTCTGCAAACTTAGAAGGTGGATACAGATGTC
Organism: Micromys minutus; assembly: GCF_963924665.1. NCBI lineage: Eukaryota > Metazoa > Chordata > Mammalia > Rodentia > Muridae > Micromys > Micromys minutus. Next base: position 6,379,677 of record NC_137963.1, read on the forward strand.
CACTAATGGTTGATCATTATGGTACTATGTCATAAGAGTCTCTTGTTTTCTGGAGACACACCAGAGGATGTCAGTTGCTGTGACACATTATCTATTGCAAAAAGGAAGTTTTCTTCCTTGGCCAATTGCGGCCAACAGCAACAATGATCTGTGGACATAAATAAAAATGTTTACGATGTATTTTGCCAGTCACAGATAGGATTTTTCAGAAATGGGCTCATTCTGGCATATAGCTAATAGGAGCAGTAGTACTGCCTTTATGGTTTAAGCAGCCTCAGGGGCCTCCTTGAACAAAAGGTTCAACAGAGGGACCAGAATATTCACTTAATGATCTGTGCTCTCTTGGAATATCCTTTCCCACTAATCTATGGTGTCCTTTTCAGTTAGTATTTTAAGAACCTATTCTTTGTTTAAATTAACCCACCCTCAGTGGTGGTAAATGGTAGGACCACCCCACCCAGAAGTCTTCAGACAAATTCTGCAAGTAAGTGTGCGTTGAAGTACTAGCTCTGTTACTGTTAGTTGTAGAGGAATTGTTGTTTGGGACCCTTGGTGATGGCTTTTCTTTTGCTACTTATTCGCATGGAAATGATTGTAAGAGGCCTCCAACAATATTCCCACCCGCAAAGGCTTATTAAGGGTCTTCAGTGACAGGTATAGATGTCATATGTTCTATCCTCTAGTCTCTGTGGCACAAGTTGACTTGTGTATATGTTTTACCATAACACCTGTTATATTTGTAAAATAATGGCCTCTGGGATCTTATGGACATGCCTCTGAGGCTACAATAAGACACAGACCTCATATGACTTGAGAACATGTAAAATATCATTCTCTACAGGAATATTGGCAGGATTAGGTATTTTCCATCTTATATTCATTGCCCTGTACTTTGAATTTATATGTACCTTTAGGTGAGCAGCCTTTAGGGTAACTGATGGGTAGATGCCCTATATTGTAGCACCTATATAATAAACCCATTTTACAGAAGACAGGTAGAAGAACAAATAAAGGTCCCAGGCCACTATCCCACGACAAACAGTGAGACTCTACAAGTATCTTTGGAGGAACACTCTGAATGTCCACTCTTGATCATTCTAAGTGAAAGAAAGCTTTTCCTTTGATTTCAGCAGCTAGGCTATCATAAAACCTGCATCAAAATGTCTAATACAAGATAATATATCTTGTGTCATGTCAATCAAAATGGTTGTGTTGAGCACAGTGGCATGGATGCAGTTACCATATTATTTAGATATTTATAATTCATGGCCACACATCAGGAGCCATCTGGCCTTTTCATACTGGGCTGTTGAAAGTACTTTGGGCTAAGCAAATAAAAGAAAAGCTTTAACTTTTATAAATGTTTGATGTTTGCTTTAATTTTTTGCAGAGTTCTTAGGCAATCTATATTGTTTACCATTTGCCATTGTCAGTGTAGGCAACTCCACAAGTTTAAATTTCCCCCAACTGCACAAGAATATCTTTAGAATTTGCACCCTCAAGAATACACGGCATGTCCAGCACCATACCTCCGTTCCCATTGTCTAATAATATAGAGTTGCGTGTTGTATATTCCTGAGGCAGAGATAACAGGACAACGCTAAGATAATGTTTGGTCCTTTTTCCTTACACTACCTTAATCTCACATCTATCCTTTGCTTCTAATTCCCATGATGCTTTTGGGTCTTGCAATGGATAAGATAGAATCAGCTCCAGTATCCACTGAAGCCCAAACTTTTTGAGTATTAAGAACAGAGTACTGAAGCTGCAATTCAAACTTGGCCCTTTAAGCCCGATGTCTTACTTGGAATCAGTCTTTGACTTTCCATCAAAGCAGTGCCTCAGGTGGGTCCCGTATCCTCCATAGCTGTGGGCATAGGAGTGACTACCCATGCATATCTCCCTGTCCTCCATTCCTTTAACTCCTTTTGTGAACTGCTACTCAGGCTCTAAAGTTTTTTCAAAACCTCACAATTACAGGAATTGCCTTTCTTTTAGTTTCCTCCTATAAGCTCTAATTCAACATAAATTTTGCTGCATTTATTTTAAAGTGACTTGAATGGGATTCATTATATTTTGTTTTTTGATGCTCACCTCTATCTGAATGATTTTGCATCTTGTAAATGTGACTAATATGCTAGTGTAGTTTATTTAGTTCTGTCAAAGCCTTTTCCACCTCATAAAGATCACATGCCCATATAGGGCTCAGCAAAGCTACAGAACTCACAAACAAGTCCCATGGTCCTGATCAAATCACCTTCTATAACTCTCCTGTGAACAGTTTATCTAGGTTGATGAACTGTTCCTTAAACACCACTTCTCTTTTTACAAGTTTCCCAGTATTTTTTTTTCCTTTCTCTATTGCCTTCTGTTACCTAATAATGTTAGGGAATTCAGCTAGTTAAGACTAGTGACTCATGTAAGCTAGTGTATAAGGTATTGATTTGACTCATATTGCTCAAAATCATGATGGTTTTGTCTTAAGCAAGAAGGGCTGAGTAGTTGTTACTTTGGCTTTCTGCTTACATAGCTCTTAGGCTTATTTCATATGTCCCCAGTTCCCACAGCCTCAGCAGCCAAGCTGTGACAGGTCATTGTTGCCTCTTTAAGTCTTTCATAATCCACGCAATTCAGGTAAGAAGTATTCCTAAAATGTGTTTATAAATGGTACACTTGTTTTGTTTCAGTAAAGTATCTACCTGTGTAGCTCTGCTGGCTACATAAGCCAGACTGGTCCCAAGGGAACTGAGACCTGCTTCCTTCTACCTCCTGACTTCCTGGATTAAAGATGTATTTTACCACAGGTACATTTGATCACAGTTAAGACCTCTGTCTGAATGTTGGATAAGGGATTTCTCCTTGTTCTCCATTAAAAGCTGAAAAGTTCTATCACTTTTACCATACTTTGTTCTTGCTCGCTTTGTGATTCTTCTTATGAATTTCAATTCTCATGAATTCCATGTTTTGGGTTCTCAGGAAGCAATCTTTAGCATAGATCTAACTAGTAGTACTCCCTTGCGCTTTCAGCTCTTCAATTATAAAATAAGTCAGCATATACCTGCTGATATGAAGGCCCAAACACATATATAGCAGAGAGAAGATGCACCTAACCCTCAAGAGACTGTAGTCACCAGAAGTGGGGAGGTCTGCTGAGGTGGGAATTGGGGGAGTGGAGATATCCTCATGGAGAGGGTGGAGGGGGAGGAGGTATGAGATGTGGACAAGACAGAGAATGAACAAGGAAGGGGATAAAATCTGGACTGTAAATAAAAGATTAAATATGTGGAGAGTGAGCACCTTCATGGAAGCAAGGAGAGGGGGAGGTAGGATGAGAGTCAGTGAAAAAGGGATAACATTTATCTGAGAATATCTAGCATAGGTCCTCAGTAAGTTCATATACTTTGAGACAAGGACCTAGTGAATCTTCTCAGTTTCAGGGACTTTCTAAAGACTATGAGTTGTTTAGCTTTTGATGTCCCTACAGGGTAGAATATTCAAGATCATTTTATGTGTCTTCATGGATTTTCTTCCAAGGTTTTATCATTATGGAAACTATTGCACAAAAATTACCTATAGTTCACAACTTTAAGAGCATCTTGCTGTAGTTTTTACTGCTATGTTATACTCATCACTTCTTCAGAATACTATGTTTTATTAGTCAGGTTTCTCTAGTCACAGCACTTATGGAATGTCTCTCTCTATTAAGGCAATTTAGTGTAATGGCATACAGTCTTACGTCCAACTGATCCAACAATGGCCAGCTATGAACAGGGCGGCCAAGCTCTTATACAAATGTTTCATGGTCTTATGCAGATACTACTTTAGTACTTACTAAAAAAAACCATTTTCTGGTTATCTTCTCTATCTAAGATTTCTATAACTGAAGCAAAGGTCTATTATGCCTTACGCATCTTTGAAATGTTACCTAATAGTATTAGATACATGATTCATGGACAGATTGTAGGGTATTTCACATAGCCAAGCCAAGTTCTACAGGGTGTTGACTTTTCCGTGTGACAAATCCTCTATCAACTTCTTATCAATAGATGGCACTGCCAAAACTTGTCTAAGCATAATTTCAGCCATCATGACACTCCCTTGCACAACATCTCATGTGTGCATTGTTCCCTCTGGTGGCTACATCATCCTATGGAATGACCTGAAATTAAGAGGAGATGAAAGCAGTGTGACTGATTGCACACACTTCAGAACAAATAGTCCCACTATATTTCCATGAGTTTTCAAATGTCTTTGCCTATACTCTGAGAAAAATACAGACCTGAAATAAGCTATTCTTATAAAAAATATAGCATCATTTCAAACATGTACATGTTTCTATGTAGTGAAGATAAGAACATTATAATTTCTACAACTAGTTATAGTTTTCATATAATTAAAAAAAATAAAAATAAAAAATAAAAACAAAATCAAACAACCAAACAAAACACAGTCTTTTCTTCTTCCCATGATTTTTAGTTGAGTCAGCACCATCTTCTCTTTATGTTAATAGGTAGAATTAAATGACAGATGCCTAATGATTCTTTCATGGTCTGCACCAGTTAAATGTGCTGTTGTTTTCTAAAAAGGCATTAGGTACAAACAAATCTCTGTTGGAAGGGATTTATAGATAGAATTAAATAGCAAAGTTTTCCCATTGAATTTAAAGAAAAATTCCTTCTATGACAGCACAGATTAAGCATAACTATTATTGTATTTGGCACACATTAAAAAGCCATTTTCCATCAAAATAAAAAAACATAATTGAAGTGGCTTCCCCATCTCACTCAAATACACTCCTAAACAAAAACAGAGATGGTACAGTGGTTAAGAGAACTGCTCCTCCAAAGGTTATGAGTTCAAGTCACAGCAGGCACATGGTGGCTCTCACCCATCTGTAATAAGATCTAATGTCCTCTTCTGGTGAGTCAGTGACAATATACTCATATACTTAAAATAAATTCAGAGAGAGAGAGAGAGAGAGAGAGAGAGAGAGAGAGAGAGAGAGAGAGAGAGAGAGAGAGATAAAAGAAAAAGCATAGATTTTTGAGTTTCTGAAGATTCTATACTCTCACTTTAAATAGGCCAGGTATATGCACAAAACAGATTTTTAAGCACATGGAAGTGGATTTTGATGAAATGAAATCAGCATATCCTTGCATTCTGTAACAGATGTTGATACGCTCTGATAAAAGTAGCTACACAACACTGTACTGGAAGGAATCATAGCCGCAGCAAACAAGCTGACTCCTCAGAATCATCTGGAATGAAAGTCACACTTTCTGCCTCCTTTTCTGCATTGTCATAAGGCCCAGGATGGGTAAAAATGTTGATGTACAGGCTATACGGGCTGAAATGGATGCTGGAGTCTCAGTGCTTTCTCTGAACTCACGTCATGGGGATGGAGTCTTTGTTCTCACCAGATGTCTCATTATGATCTAGGCTAGAAAGTTGGTTATCTTCTTATATGTAGTCAGGAACTGGGATATGGGCTGGAGTCTCAGTGCTTCTCTTAGTCTCTGATCATAATGCTGCTTGAAGGGTAGAGTACTGGGGTTCTTGATAAGATGATTTAGGATGGGAGAAAAGTCTTAGCATGCAGGTTCACCTACCTCATAAAGGTCAATCTTATAATTCCACTATTCTGAATACTTTTTTCACTTCTATTTCCTATCAATAGATATCTTTTAGTGAAAATTTTTTCCTTACATTGAATGTCACATATTTTCATACTTCTCAGTTACTTGGTTACTTTGAAATATAGTCATGAAATAATAGAGGATAAAATATTTTCTCTTTAAAAGTGGTAACTACAAAGAAAAATTTCCAAAAGTCACCAGTGAGTTACTTCGGGTACCATGAATGTTTATTTTAGCCACACTTCTGCGTATGTTTTTAGCATATTGGCGGAAATTTAAATTTTGTTTTTATTGATTTGCTCTTATTTTAACTAACAAAGGATACAAGACCACTCTCTGGGCTTCTCTGAGTCTATGCCCTGTCTTTTCATACATCTCATACATGCTTGACTACTCATTCTCCCACTAAGTTTTCTTCTATTGTTTGTCCATTTGTTGGTCTCCTTGCTGTTGTTGTTTCCTTGTCTGCTTGTTCCTATTTTGATGTATGTTTATTGTATTTTCCATTTGACTTTATGCTCTTTGCAGATGGATTTTTATATGCTGTCATTCTTCATTGTTCATGAATTAAAATGTAACAAACCTCCAAAAATGTAAATTAGTCTTTGAACATGTGGCTTTGATAACTTCAACTACCAGTTCTTCCAAGTTTCTTAAAGTGTTACAGTTTCTGGATAGATACTTGTCTTTTCTGTTCTCCCTTTACATAGCAATTGTCTTCTTATCTTACCTGATTATATTGGCATAAAACTATACTTTCAGTGGTTATATCAGACATTTTTGCTTTTTCTTCCTGATCTTTAAAAATTGTTTGTTTTCTGTGTATGTGTGTTTTACTTGAGTGTATATGTGCTCACCATTTGTGCTGTGTGCTTGGTAGGCTACTAAAATCAGAAAACCGAACTGTGTTACTAGGGAAAATGCCACAGTCATTTTTCTTATGTTTTTGGTATTATTTTTGCTAAACCGTGGTTAAGATTTTGGCAGTTGTTTGTGAAAGATATTGACCTCAAACTTATTCTGCCTTCTGTGTTTGAGGGCAAGGAGCTAAGGGCACTAGGAGTCAAAATTATTAAGCCTCAGTGCCTCACCTTCTTAACTTTTCTCTAAAAGGTTGCATACAAACACATAATTTATTACGTACATGGGAAAGTTCTCCGTTAAAGTCACCTGAGTTGCCGACTATTTCTGTGATGATTTTAATTGTGGATGATTCTTAACAGATTTGTGCTATCTATAAGTTTTATGTCCACTTGAAAGAATTTTGGTGACTGCGTCTTTCAGGAAAACTGTGCCTCAGACTTGTTTTTCTGCATCACTGAAGAAAATCCTCTGAAGACTTGCTTTTTTTTTTTTTTTTTTTTTTTTTTTAAGCGAAGGCAGTACTATGGCTTCTGAGAACAGGAACTATGCAGTTCTTTTATGAGCTCTGAGGATATCTCTCCTCTAGTCTTGTTGAAAATGTTGTTAGCTTTTCCATACATATTTGCTGACTGCAATTCTGCTGAAGGCTCTGCCTTAGGCTCTGCCTTAGTGCATTAAGACTTCCTGCCTTCACAAGGACAGACCATGGCTCCAGCTGCACATGTAGCAGAGGATGGCCTTGTTAGGTATCAATGGAAGAGAAGCTGTTGGTCTTGCGAAGGCATAATGCTGCAGTGTAGTCAGGATGGAGAAGTGGGAGGGGGTGGGTGGGTGGGTGAACACCCTCACAGAAGCAGGGAGAGGGGTGATGGGATAGTGGTTACGGAGGGAAATCCAGGAAAGGGTGTAACATTAGAAATGTAAATAAAATGTATCTAATAAAAACAGAAAAGCAAAAAAAACAAAAAAAAACAAAAAAAAAACAAAACTTCCTGCCCTGTAGTTATCTAATCTGTGTTCTCTACCCAGAAATCTCGCTCTGCACAGTGAGATTGAGAAACACAGTACTTACCTTGTTTCTCATCTCTGAAAGTTATTTCTCCTTGAGATTCAAAGACTTGAAATTTTTATCTTTGGCACTCTCATTTTGCTTTAATTTTTCCACTTGAATGAGTAAATAGGATTCCTTTTGCTTCATCATGGTTAGCAGAACATGTTCAAGGCTGAATATATTTACGATAGAAGGGCTATTTGTATTTCTTTCAATAGAAAAATACTTTCTCACTTGTCACGCTGTATTACTCTGCTATGAATTGATCAACTTGATAAAATACTTCTTTTACCTCCAGTTTGAAATTGGCTAACCATACTTAGGCCAATCTGTCGTTCTGGGACCTCTTACTGAAAAAAAGATGAAGGGGTATGGTTCCTCTAGCCTTTCTAAAGGCATAAACTTTACTGTCTGCAAGACCGCCTACTCCACCCATCCGAAAGTTCCCATGACCTTCCACAATATGATTTCAGCATATAGACCTCTGGAGAGCAGTTAAGAGTCCAAAAGTGACACCATCATTGATGCCTTTATAGATACTATTTTTAGTTATGCACACTTTCCTTGTCTGTTTCTATCCTGTACATGTCTACAATTAGCAGCAAAAAAAAAAATCTTGTTGGAATTCATTTGTCCCATGATGACTTTGCATGGGACCCCTAAATATTACAGGGTACAGTGGTGGCTAATTCTATTTTAACTTGGCACAAGCTATAGTCATCTGAGAACCAGTGACCACAATTGAGAAAACGCTTCCACAAGATTGGGCCGCAGGCAAGTGTAATAGAGTATTTTCTTAATTAGTGATGGATGGAGGAAAGCCTAGTGCACTGCAGGTGAGGCCACCCTTGACATGGTGGTCCTGGGAGCTATATGACAGCATATTGAGAAAGCCATAAGAAACAAGCCTTATGCAGCTCTCCTCTGTGGTCTCTGTATCAGCTCCTGCCTCCAGGTTCCTTCATTGTTTAAGACCCTTTCCTTACTTCACTCAAGAATGAACAGTGATGTGAAATTACAAGCTAGTAAACCCTTTCCTACCCACAAGTTGCTTCTGCCACGGTGTTTACTCACAACAATGAAAACCCTACGACAGATACCATCTGAAGATTAGGTAAAAGGTAGGAAGAGGAAACCAGGTATCAGCATTACTTCTGCATCTTTCTAAACACTGAGGCTGTTTCAGTATCTATATTGTATATATTTCCAACGTAGGACATCATCTCCTTTCTTGATAATCTCCCTGTTTTTACTGCTTAGACTAGTTCATCCCCTGTTTGCTGTTTATTAAAGTCTGGCCAAAAGATCGACCCTATGTTTATTTAAACTGAAAAATAAAATCATTGGACTCAAGCCCTCAATGCCTTGTTTTCACTGGATCTCCAACTAATTCTCTTCCCTGTTTGGGAAGTTTAATAAGATCATTTGGGGGAATCAATTTATACCTCTTGAACATTTATTAAAAAGAGGGTTCTTTTTATCCTTGTGAATATTTTAAAGTGCCCTTTCTTATTGCTTCCAACGTGTATTAAATATTTGTATCATTATTATCTTTTCCATATGTTAAGTCTAGTCACATTATTGTAATCATTATAAACATAGAAAAAACCTGTTTGGTAATGAGAACAAATGTGTATAATATGAAAATGAACTTTACAGATGTCTGAAAATTTTTAGAAAGAATTCACTTTTATAAGTTATATTGTCATATAAGTATTTCTTTGCATAAATTTTCCAAACTGCAACCCCCAACATCTTTAGCAAATAGGATTCACTATAATGTGTATGCAACAGCTAACTTGGAATTTAGCTTACATCATAATTTTTATATCATCACTATTATTTTTTCAATATTCTAAATTATATGAATGTTACTATAGGTTATAGTACCTCAATCCAAATGAGAAATCTTTTAAAATTGGTGGGGTTGGGATTACATCAAGCTTCAAATATGAAATGAAAACATTAATTTATATTGGTAATATTAACATTGTCAAATTTTTATTCATGCTTATTTTAAAAAATATTTCCAAAGCTAATTGTGTAAAAACCATAGCATTTGCAAATGTATTTAACATGTTTATTTATAGTTATAGTTGAAAGAAAACTAAATTTTCAATTTTTTTGACCTTACTTGTTCTTTGAAGACACCACAAGTGAAGAGTGGTCATATTTTGCTCCCTAGTAATGAATTAAGGTGTTATAAAAAGTCACCGTCTTGTAAATGATGCTTCGTTTATTGGTACTATGTAAGTTCTTACTCTGAGGGTAACCTCGCAGGCACTGTGAATCATTTTCTCAAAAGAAAAAAATCCTATAATTAATGCAGAGACTAAAGTGTATCTGAAATTGAGCAAAAATCCTCATAGTTTTGCAATGAAATGACCAAGGAAAACTTAGGAATAGAGGTACAATCAAAGACTTTTGGTTAAGGTCCTCATTTTCGAAGAAGTTACACCTGCACTGTTTGGTCTGAAATGTTTTTTTACAATGTTATAGGCTCTTTTAATGTCAGTGACAGCATAAAGCACTATTTCTTCATTCATGAACAGCCAAATTAATATGACAACCTAAGTGATCAGAGTGTTTGAAATTTCTAATATCACAGTATTAAATAATTCTAACATATAACAACAACATTTACAGGCCAATATACTGAACATCTTGATACAAAGAGTCAATCGCTGATTCATTTATTAAATAAAGGTGCTTTTATTTTTTTAAAACGTTAGTGTAAGCATGCATGTTGATTTGTTGAGTGTGTGGTTCATGGAGAAGATAAAGGACCACTTTTGAGAGTTGGTTCTCCCCTTTCAGTTTCATGTGGGTTCCACCGAAATCCAAGGACCGATCTCACATTATAAGGGTTATTCAGCAAATGCTTTTACCCACTGAGCCATCTTCCTGGTTCAACAAAAGTGTTTTAAATGATGCTATATCCACACACAAGGTATTATCACACTGTCTGCAAACAACAGGAACAACGGGAATCTTCGTTACTTACCTGACATTCAGTAAATATTTTCTTCACACAAAAGTCCTTGATCACCTTATTAGAAACAAGTACCTATTGATTGTGATTAAATTTACTTTTATATCATCCCTGAGTTTGTTGCAGACCTTCTAAATAAGTGAACCCCTGGCCCCATTATTTTCCAATCAGAAATTAAGAAACTTGGCCAGCTATTATGAGAAAAGTAAGACAGAACTGTCATCACTATTTTGATTTTAATGCAATTTATAAAATATGTGAAATATGTAATTACCTTTAAAAGTTATTTATGTAGTTTCATACATGAGCGAAAGGCTTTTCATGCATTCTGGATACTTCTTTATCAATCTACACATAATTTAAAGTGATGCCAAGAATGATGGAGGACTAAATAAATGTGTATTGAGTGAACCTTTTCAGATCTCAATATTAGGTTTTCCAAAATTGTCTTTTCCCTATTACCTTGGTTATGCTCTAAATGATATAATAAAATATATTGACAAGTCAGGCAAAGGAAGGAACTTCCTGTTTATTGGGACTCATAGAAAAATATGTCGGCAGTCAGGAAATAAGTTTTAAAGAGAAGGGGGTGCCTTGTTACAGAGCAATCCACACACTCACGGACCACAACCAAGTGAAGTACTTCCTCCAGCTAAGTTCCTTCTCTATCCATTCAAGACACTACTGTTGGTGTGGATCAAATGTTCAAGCAAGTGAGCCCATGAGCTCACAGCTCCCATTTACACCAGCATCCCTGCATTTCATAATGATGCCCCCCAGATTTCTACCGCATGTTCATCCTCAGATCTTGGTGGCCCGTGGCTATTAGAAATGGACTGACATCCTAACGCCAATATCAGGCAGTGATATGGAATGAATGAACACCAAGTTTATGTGAATGCCCTTGAACTTATTCGATCGCTTCAAAGGCAGAACTGAAGCTGTAGCTCAGGCTTAGGGTGGTTTCCTCACAGCTCTGAGGCCCTGGGTTCAGTTTTTAGCACTGAAATCATGAAAACATTACATAAGTTAAAGAAGCAACAAGTAAACTGTGAAGACTTTAAAAGCGGTACTGTGAACTCACAAGGACAAGAATAATGTTCCATGTGGGGTCCAGTACAGGAAGAATGGTCTTTCGCGCCTCGCCTTGCCAATCTGAGCTACACTGATAACGCATCCAATTAAAAAAGTGACAGTTTGTTACTGAAATCTGGACTTTCTAGCCATAACCTGGAAAGCTATCTTTCTTTCGTGTTGAAATCTATGATGAATTTCACATTTAGATCCTAGGACAGGTATAAAATATTACAAAATCTTTGTAATGAAAGGAATATGCTGCTATACCAATTATGAGATGTTTTCATGGACCAGGCAGTGTACAATGTGTATTATAAACATCATCTGAAGCAGAACATAGCAAGGCCTCTCCTACTGCAGGCAGAATATGTCACAGTGAGATAGGCTGTCCCACAGTGAGGAGATGAAAGAAGGTAGTTTCTGAAGTCTGGATTTCAAACCAAGCCTTTAACTTCTCATTTAAGTAATTTCTTATGCCTGAGCTCTCATATATTACTTTTCATAAAATGGAACAAGTGTGCTTTTCTGCTTCATCATGTTTTTATGAGGCATTAATTTGATAATATGCAAAAAAATCATATTCAGTTTCTGGATGAATGGTAGATTAGGTTTGTCTTGTTGTATTTTGTTTTGTTTTAGTTTATCCTTTAGCTGGCAAAAATTCTGAGCAAACCACCTGACCATTATGGACCTTGACCTACTGAGTGAAATGGGGATGATCATGTCTCTGGCCATTGCACCGTTGTATTAAATCGGATAATATATAAACTGGAAGCCATTACAGACATTTTAATCCATATTACAATTTCATCTTCGTTCACTTTCAGTTGATTTTTCACTCAAATCTAAGTAATTTACCAGGACACGCTCCGGAAGGAAATTCTGGAATAAATTACAATGCTAGGAAAACTGTGCATTTTTATCACTGGGCACGGTTATCTCCCTCGGGCTGTTTATGCCCTACATCAGCAGCTTCCCTGGAGTCATCAGGCTTGACAGCATGGTGCTCTGTGGATTAGTGTCAGCAATCTTTAAGGTGCAGTGGACTGCAAGACACCTGGGGCCCATCTTCTCATCCTCTGACTCACGAGACGGCATAGAACAGCATTCCCAGATGTTCAGCCGTGCAATACCCACCAGGCCCGAGAAGATTACAAAAGGGATCGATACAAGGTCCTTTCTCATGGCAGTTAATAAGGAGCAAGGGAATAGAGAGGCATATCCTGTTGAAATAAGCGATGGGAAAACTTGAAATAATTAAACTATTTTTAGCCGAGAGCCTCTAAAGCCCGTGTTCACTAATATGCCTTTGAACAGGTTGCCTTTCCTTGCCTATATATACACCTAGATTTCTTAGGTTTAAAAATGTTTAAGGAATTATGTCGTATCATTTTTTAAAGATGAGCTTCAAGTGTTTATTCCATACAATTAGGTCAAATACTCTGAGCAAAGGGAATATAAACTTAGTATATATACAGAGTTCCTTCCTCTTAGTCAGTGCAAGCATCAGTATTCAGAGATGAGGTTACTTGATTTCATAACATCATGTTTTACGAGAAAACGCATTAAATAATACTTTTAATCTTGGATTCTTATTGAAATGAGATACTACAAACAGCCAAGATTTCTGTACCAGTGTTGTAACTATTCAAAGGAATCAGATACTTTACGGGGCGTAGAAATGCCAGACTGATATGGACTGTAAGCATAAACTGAGTGAGGCTCAGTTGACAATGATAGTTAGAATTTTCAGTATACAAGAATTTTTAAAGTTCTGGTTACATTAATCATCAATTTTTCATAATACTACCATAATATTAATCTACATAGAAGCACTATTTAATTCTAAAGTATTTTACCAGTGTAAATTCCTTATATATCTTAACCTCGCCTTAGGGTAAACGATTCAGTGTCATTTGCATGTTGCTGCGTGATCTTTCTTTCAAAACCTCAAATACTCCCCCCAAATTCAAATCATAAACTTCCACTCAACTAACACACATCAGACACAAGCACACACACATTAACACACACACATACAAACACACACACACACAGAAACACACAAACACACACACACATACACACACACACAAACACACACACATATGCACACACACACAGAAACACAGAAACACACACACACACACACACACACACACACACACACACAACTTTCTGTCTTCTTAGGAATTTCCCTAAAACCTCTACTTTTCTAGATACTAGACATGCATGCCGAGTTTCCTAGTAAGGTGTTGCGAGTGAGAATTCTTAGAAAGAAGCTGTATCTTCAATGGCAGATGTAAGCTACATACATAAACCAGATGATTAGAACTTGAAGAATGGAATGTGGCAGAAGAAAAACAAAAGCCTAATTATAATTTATCGTGGGCTATCTTTAGCTTAGGAGAGGTTGGCATTCCTGGCCCACTTCTGGGTTGGACCTGAGACTAGCAGATAACAACCCTCGAAATGTGCTTAGTTTCCACCAACTACAAAGCCATGACTACTCAGATAACATTGGAGACCTACAGATGAGCTTTCTCTGCCTACATGTAACTCATCCAACAAGGTGTTTGGAAAGGATCATGATTTATGGCTGTGTTTTTGTTCTGATGCTATAAAAACCTCATGAAACGACTTTTGCATTTGAAGGTGGAATTTTGAAGCGACCTGAATCTTTTTTTCCTTGGCCGTGATCTATGTCTGCCTCCATGGTAAACTATCGTCTATTCCCCTCTATGAAATGGCTGCTCTAGAACCTGGACATTGAGTAATAACCTCCTTGCTTCACACCCTTTCCTCCATTAGATGTAGGCTTAGAGTTTCCTTTTATTATCATTTTTCATTGGATAGTTTATGTATGTACATTTCAAATGTTATCCCCTTTTCTTGGTTCCTCCTTCCTCCATCTCTTCTCTCCCCAATTCTATGAAGATGCTCTTCTTCCTCTCACTCACCCACTCCCACCTCAACACCCTGGTATTCCCCTCTTCTAGGGAAATGAGCCATTCGAGGACAGGCTTCTCCTATTGATGCCATACAATGCTATCCTCTGCTACATATGCAGCTGGATTGATGGGTCCCCCAGTGTGTACTCTTTGGTTGGTGGTTTAGGCCCTGGGAGCTCTGATTGGTTGATGTTGTTTTTCCTATGGGGTTGCATAGAATCTGAGTGCTTCAACCTTCCTTCTAGCCCACTGACTAGAGACAAAGGAAAAAGAGGTTTATAAGAAAAGGGCTTTGTGAACCTGTTTAGAAGTAGTTCTTTGGGGCGATTCCACTCTTCCTTCATTGTTAGGATACTAGCCGTCTAGTCCTACAGAAAACTCTAAACAAGAATGAGTATCAGTGGCTTGATCCAGCATAAACAGCAAGGTTCTGCTGAATCTGCACTAGTCAGTGGAAGAGTCCAGAATCCATAGGAATAGCACAGGAAAGCTCTTTGACACATTTCTCTTGAGAAAGTGCAAATCAGCGAGGAGTTGCACAGCTAGCAAAGATCAGCGAAGCCTTGCAGTGCTTACCAATGCAAGAGCGACTTTTCACTGTCCGAACATCACATGACCTCTCAAGCATCTGCTCCAGCAAAACATCACAGGCCTTCTCACATGTCTGCCTCAGCAACCCCTCCTCTCATAAGACAACTGAGTTTCCACAGAAGCCAGAAATTTCCACTTCAATTAGGTGTCTGTATTTAATACATTTTGTCAGTTCCTTCCTTCCTTCCTTCCTTCCCTCCTTCCTTCCTTCCTTCCTCCCTGCCTCTCTCCCTCCCTCCCTCCCTCCCTCCCTCCCTCCCTCCCTCCCTCCCTCCTTTCCTTTTAATCTATCTGCCCTTCTTGCTGCTGGTTATATTGGTTCGATTTTTAACTGCAGTGTATTGTTTCATATACTGAGTGTGGTGCCTGTATACAATTTCCATTTTTTGGAAAAAAAATGTGATTATCTGTGAAGAGCCAGATTTGTGTCTTTCTGGAAGCTGAACAAGGTATTCCCTCCTGCAGTTTCCAGGGTGATTCTTTTTCTCTTGGCTGTCTGTGGTAAGTGGCATGCAGAGCTTTTCCCTAGTGAGAAGGAAGTCAATAGGCTGTATTTTACCTTGACAGCTCAGCCATTTGACTTGAGTCTTATTACACTTGATGGTTACCTTCAGGAATGCCATTTTCAATTGTTTATTTTCCACACCTTTTGTCAGTTCAAACTACAGAAAGGAAAAGGAGAACCCGGAATTTACTAATGTGTACCAGAATATGAAAAGCAGGTTGCACACTCTGTATCAGTAATGAAGTACATGCATATTTACTGAGTGCTAATTAGGTACAAAAAAGCATAATTCCAAACAATATGAACGTTCCTCAAGTATAAATATAAATGAATATGCACTAATGATATATGTACAGCCTTATATGTAGGTACTAAGAGACCCATGTGAGAATTCTATGAAGTGCTTTTAGAGAGAGACAGTAAAGAATGTCCTTATTATAGAGCATTGCCAAGGTTTAATGATCATCCATCCTTTCAGAAAGACAATTTTCCTGCACTTGTGGAGCACGTGTTGACTTTGTCATCAGGGCTAGTCCTAATCCTTCATGGAAAGGGTTGAGTGCTGCATAGTTACTTATTTATTATTGTGCTAAGACATCATGATCAAGGAAAGTTTGATAAGAAAGTGTTTATTGGGGCCTTACAATGTCAAGGATAATTCTCTGACTATCATGGCTAGGAGAATGGTAGTAGACAGGCAGGCATAGCATTGGAGAAGTAGCTGAGAGCACATATCTTGAGGTAACAACCATAGACTGAGAGAGCTCACTAGAAATGGCATGGGCTTTTAAAACCTCAAATCTTACCCACTGTGACATATCTCCTCCAAAATGGCCACACTTCCCAATCCTTCCCAAGCATTTCCACCAACTTTGGACCAATCATCCCAATATAGGTGCATATGGAACTGTGGCTATTTATATAAATTACCACATTCTATTCCCTGATACCCATCAGCTTATCCATCATTTTTCAAAGTGAATTTAGTTCAGTTTTATGTGCTCCCATATTCA
Organism: Micromys minutus; assembly: GCF_963924665.1. Lineage (NCBI taxonomy): Eukaryota > Metazoa > Chordata > Mammalia > Rodentia > Muridae > Micromys > Micromys minutus. The sequence goes on from NC_137963.1 coordinate 6,396,357, forward strand.
CTCACAATCACAGTTTCAAAGTCTCTTCTGAGAAGCAAAACCACCTCTTAATTGTTTTCCCTGTAAACTATAAGAACAAATTATACACTTCCGACATACAGTGGCAGAAAATATGCATTACCACTTTAAAAGGAAGAATCATATTTCACCTTAACATAAACCTACAAGACACCCACAACTGACCAAAGTGCAGAGAATAAGAAAATGAAGCGCACTTAGTGCTAAATAGAACATTATATGTGTGTGTGTGTGTGTGTGTGTGTGTGTGTGTGTGTGTGTGAATATGTATATATATATGAATATGTATATATATATTTGAATGAACAATATTTGCTGCAGGTTGATATGTACAGGCTATTTTCTTGTAGGGGAATAAAAACATACCTCTCTATAGCTATGAGTTGGCATAGTCTAGACTTATCACTGGAATCACACACAGATCCTCATGTGGAACAGCTCCTGTGCAGTACAAAAGAATAGGACAAAGGAAATTGTTTAAACAGATGAAAGTTCAAGTGAATAGAAAAAAGTTATTATCTGTAGCATCTTCTGAAACTCAACCATGAAAGTCAAAAATCTATCTGTCATTGTCATTTTTTCCCTCATAGATATGGAGGCTCATGACAAATACAATTGCAGAAATTTGGGTTGAGGTCTTTTATAAGAATTCATTTTCACACCTTTTATTGAAAAACAAATTTTTTCTCTGTTCCCTTACATCCAATTCTTCTCAGCTACATCTCTTACTCTGCAGCAGAACCTCCAAGGCTGCTTTTCCAGTCCAGCTCTTTCCACAGATCTTCTACTTCTAACTCTTCTCCCACCCCCTAATTGTGCCTTTGTCCCAGCCCCAACCAAGGCATGTGCTGTCCCAGCTAACACAAGGGCTGGTCCTGCCAGGGAAACAAGGTGTCTGAGGGTACATGCCTCTCCTTCTATTCTTCCATAGCCAATCCCTCCAGTCTTATCCCTGCTCTCTAGCAGAAAAGTCGCATGGTCTTTCTTTCCTATATTACCAAAACCCAGTGGTTCACAAAGATGTTCTCCTCTGACCTCATCCCACTTGCCCAGCCTCCAGCACACCCTGAGGACACAGCAACTGAGCAGTCCAAAGAAATAGGTCCATAGAAAATTTTCCCACAGGCAGCACACAAGTACTTCTGTTTCATAAAATCCAGGGAGGAAACAGAGACCAAGGAACAAAACACTTCTAAAACATATCATCACTCAGACCTATAATTATCTCAATCTCAGATGCATAGATATCATGTACAAAGAAAATCAACAACCAGAACAAGATGTCTCCACTGAAACCTGGTTACTCTACCACATGAGACTCAGAATATTCCAACAAAGCTGAAGCCCAAGGGGGTAAAAAAAAAAAACTAAAAACATTCTGTATATAGAAAAGAGAGATTCTTAGAGAGAAAAATGAGTAAATCTCTTAAAGAAAACCAGGAAATGACAAACAGTGTGAGAAAGAGAATAAAAATCTTAAGCATACCTAGGAAAACAAACAAAAATCAAAAGCGAGCAAGCAAAATAACAACCAAAACACCAGTACAAGGAAATCAATCAAGCCATTTAAGAGTGGAAGGTGGAATTAGAATAGATGATGAAATTAAGGCAATGTTGGGTGTAAAAATTTGGAGAATTAAATTAGGACTACAGAAGCATCAGAAGCATACTTCACCAAGAGATTAGAAGACACAGAAGGAAGAATCATCGGGACTGAAGATACAATAGATGAAATTGATTCATAATTCGAAGAAAATGTTTAATATAAACACTTCATGAAATAAAACATACAGAAAATCTAGGAGACCATGAAAGGACCAAATCTAAAAATGGAAGTAATAAAGAAAAGATACCAGCTCAAGGGCCCTGAAAATATTCTCAACAAAACCATAGCATGAAAGTTTCCTAGCTTAAAGAATATAAAGGTACAAGATGCATACAGAACACCAAATCGATGGGATGAGAAAACAAGTCTCCTTGCCAAATAATAAAAGTTTACAAAGCAAAGAAAAAAATAGTATGCCAAGAAAAGAAGAAAAGAGGGCTGAAGAGCTGGCTCAGCAATTGAGAGCACTGATTTCTCTTCCAGAGGTCTTGAGTTCAAATCCCAGCAACCGCATGGTGGCTCACAACCATCTGTAATGGGATCTGATGCCCTCTTCTGATGGGTCTGAAGAGAATGACAGTGTGCTCACATACATTAAGTAAATAAATAATGCGTCTTTAAACAAAGAAGAGAAAAAGGAGCAAATACAACATAAAGGAAGACCTATAAGAATTACACCCGAGTTCTTAATGAAATCTCTAAATCTAAATCTAAAATATTCTTTGTAGGTTTTATATATTAACAGTGTGTTAGATATGCAACAGGTACAGGTATTTTGATTCTGTGGGCAGCCAGTTTATATGAGTGGCGGTGTCCTCTCCTTCACATGAGCTTTGCAGCGTCATGAGCCAATTTGTCAATTGCTGGCCTTTGTGCTTGTGCTAATGGTACCCTGTTCAGAATGTCTTTTCCTGTGCCAATGTGTTTACAGCTACTGACACTTTATCTTCTCTCAGATTCAACATGTCTGGCCTAGTGGCGAGCTCCTTTATCTCTTTAGGTCTGTTCATTATAGCATGGCTATCCTGTATTTTATGGCTAATACTTACTTATAAATGAGTCCACCCCACGCATTTCCATTTAGGTCTGGTTTGCCTCACTCAGGATGATATTTCCTATTTCCATTCATTTGCCTGTGAAACTCATGACGTCCTTGTTTTAAATGGCTGAGTAGTATTCCACTGTGTAAATGAACCACATTTTCTTTATCCTTCCTTAAGTTGAGAGACATCTGGATTATTTCCTGTTTCTGACTACTATGAATAAAGCTACCATGAATATGTCCTTGTGGACTGGTGGAGCAACTTTTGGGTACTTGCTCAGAAGGTATATAGCTAGATCTTGAGGTAGAACTACTCCCAGTCTTCTAAGAAACTGACAGATTGACTGCCAAAATGGCTGTACACAATTGCGTTACAACCAGCAGTGGGGGAGCATTTCCCTTGCTCTGCAACCTCTCATGTCCTGCCCTTTGAGTTTTTAATCGTATTTATTCTGATGGATGCAAGGTAGAGTCTCAGAGCCTTTTTGATTTGTGTTTCTCTGATGAACAATGACATTGAACATTTATTTAAATTATTCTCATCCATTCTCGTTGAGATTTCTCTGTTTGGCCGTCTGCCACACTGATTAATTAGGTTATTTGGACTGTTGTTGTCCAACTTCTTGAGTTGTTTATATATTTTGGATATATATATTTACCTTCTGTCAAATGTAAGGTTAGTAAAGATCTTTTCCAAATCTGTAGGTTGTTCTGTTGTCCTAATGACAGTGTCCTTTGAGTTACAGAGGCTTTTAAATTTCATGAGGCATGAATTAGTAATCCTTGATCTGAGGGCCTGAGCCATTGGTTCAGGAAGTTTTGCCCTGCACTGATGAGTTCAAAGCTATTCCCCAAGCTCCACTCTGTTAGACTTTGTACATTTGGTTTTACTTGAAGTCTTCGATCCTATTGTTTTATGCATGGCAATAAATATGGATCTGTTTGCATTCTTCTGCATGCATCCAGTTAGACCAGCACCATTTGATAAAGATATTCCTCTTTTTCCATTGTATGGTTGTAGCTTCTTTGTCAAAAATCAAGTGCTCATAAGTGTGTGGGTTTATTTCTGGGTTTTCAATTCGATTCTCTTGAGCCATTTGCCTGTTTCTATACCAATACCATGAAATTTTATGACTCTGTAGTACATCTTGAAAACAGGAACAGTAACACATCCAGAGTTCCTTTATTTTTCACAATTATTTTAGCTAAACTGTTTTGTTGTTGTTGTTGTTGTTGTTTTTCGATATAAAGTTGGAGATTATTCTCTTAGTATAAAGTTGAGAGTTTCAAGATCAGTAAGGAATTGTGTTTGAATTTTGATGGGGATTGCACTGAATCTTTAGATCACTTTTGGTAAGATGGCCATTTCTGCAGATGATACGCTTTTATGTAAGTGACCCTAAAAATTCTATCAGAGAATTTATACAGCTTACAAACAGCTTCTACAAGGTGCCTGGATACAAACTTAACTCAAAGATATCAGTATCTTTTCTCTATACAAGCAATAAATAGGCCAAGAAAGAAATTAAGGACAAAACATTCTTCACAATAGCCATAAATAATATAAAATACCTTGGGGGGACTCTAACTGGGCAAGTGAAAGACCATATAACAAGAGCTTAAAGTCTCTGTAGAAAAAACTGAGGAGGACATCAGAAGATGGGAAGGTCTCCCATGCTCATGAATTGGAAGGTACTAATTTTGTATGTTAACTTTGTAAAGAATCTGTTTTTTAAAAAACACATAAAGAACAAGCCTGCATAAAAAAAAAAAAAATCCCGAAAGTCAGTAAAACAGTTCCTCAGAACTACATATGTAAGGAAATACATTGGATATCAAGAAGTTAAAAGAGAAAGAATAAAGAAAAAATAAACAATTAAAATCTCAGTGGGCTAATTTTCCCAAAATACCGACTATAAAAGTTACAGGTGTATCCTGTTTTTTTTTTTTTTTTTTTTTTTTTTTTTTTTTCCAGAAAGAAAAAAATATCTTATGGAACTTACTAATCCAACAACTACCACACTTAGAAATTCAACACTCAAACTATTCAGAAAACAAACAAGCAAAAAACACAGGTACAACTTTATTTTCCAACTCTAAAGGTTTTTGTTGGTTTTGTTTTGATATGTTTTCTAAGAGAAATACTTTCTTGAGGACCATCCTGGAGTGACACTTGGGTAAAATGGAAGTGCACACACCACAGGCCACAAAAGCATAATATAATGTAGCCGATGAATAACACATGGGAAGATTAGGCCCTAATATAAAACGACCAGAATTTCAGGAGCAAAGGTTTCTTGACGACTCATGGAATCTAGTGTACCTGATTTGTGGGTTCAAGCTAAAAAGCCCAGATTTGGAAGGTAACATCAGATACCATGCTATAGAACAAAATGATACTGAAACAGTTATCTTTAAATTATTATGTTTCTGAAGGAAATAAATATGCAAAATTAATTCATGTAATTTATATTAAGAATATTCAAATTAAATTTTATTATGACACTTTAAGGTTCTTTGTATTCACTTGGTATAAAAATGTTATTAACTCCTTTTTAGATCTATATATCACAAACCATTCTCGTTAAATTACACATACATTAAACTATTTGATAGGAACATATTTTTTACCATAACAGAAGTTTGTTTATTATGGAGAAAATAATCAAAATATTAGCTATGATCCGGTTTTCATTACTAGCTTACCCAACTTATTAAGGTATTTGTAAATTTAGCATTTTTATTTATTATGTATTGAATCACTTCCAATACCTAATAAGTTACTTTTTAAACATTACAATTAATGAATAGAAGGAAGGCATGATACTTTGCTCATTGGGTTGTAAGGAAGCAATAAAATGGTTATTCTCTAAATGGGTATGATTTAAGCAAGTATTTCTCAAATACATTGTATCAGTTTATAGAGAAAATATGTGGCTTTTGCTTGAGAAAACTAAATAAGAACAATTTAAAACAGATATTACAGAATGTCAGTGGATTTATAAAGAAGGAGAATTATTTTGATATTGAAACACAAAGATTTAATCCTTCATATTAGAGAATAAATTAGCTTCTGGTCTGAACTTGTGTCCTGACCAGACCTTGGGTGCTGGTTCAGTACCCACTCCCACAACATCCAGAGGAAGCCCAACTCCCAGGTACTCAAAAATGCTCAGGATCAAAGGTAAGGAGGGCACAACATCAGTACCCACTCCCACAACACCCAGAGTTACTGGGACCTTCAGGATCCAGGGATGTAGGAACCCCTGCCAAGCCAATGGCATGGGTTAATTCCTGTCTGAACTTGTGCCCTGAGCAGACCTTGGGCACTGGTTTCACACCCACTCCCACAACACCCAGAGGAAGCCTGACTCCTTGGTTCTCTAATATGTCCAGGATCACAGGATCTCAGGAGCTTGGTCACACCAGAATTTCAGGACCCAGAGGCAGCTTGCCTTCCAAGAGCTCTGTCACACCTAGGATCTCAGGATCACAGGGTTCCATAATCACAGGGTCACAGAGAGACAGCTAGATTCTGAGGAGTTCTGACACAACCAGGATGGCAATAAGAACAGACCCCAGTGAGAGACAGTAAGGGCAGGTAGTACTGGAAATAACCAGATGGTGAGAGGCAAGCCCCAAAACATAAACAACAGAAACCAAGGCTATTTGGCACCATCAGAACCCAGTTCTCCCACTACAGCAAGTCCTGGGTACCCCATCACACAGAAAAAGCAAGATTCGGGATTAAAATCATATCTCATCATAATAGAGGACTTTAGAAAGGACATAAATAATTTCCTTAAAGGGATACAGAAGAACACAGGTAAACAGGTATAAGTTCTTAAGGTAGAATCACAAAAATACCTTAAAGAAGTACAGGAAAACACAAACAAACAGGTAAAGGAATTGAGCAAGACTACCCAGCATTTAAAAAAATAAATAGGAATAATAAAGAAATCATAAAGAGAGACAACCCTGGAGATAGGAAAAATATCAGGAGTCATAGATGTGAGCATCACCAACAGAACACAAGAGATAGAAAAGAGAATCTAAGGTGCAGAAGATACCATAGAAAACATTGACACAACAGTTAAAAAAAAATGAAAAAAGCTTTTAGCCCAAACATCCAGGAAATTCAGAACACAATAAGACCAAACCTAAGGAAAATGGGTATAGAAGAGAGTGAAGATTCCCAACTTAAAGGACCAGTGAATATCTTCAACAAAAGTATAGAAAAAAAAAAAAATTCCCCTGACCTAAAGAAAGAGATGCCCATGAACCTACAAGAAGCCTACAAAACTCCAAATAGAACAAAAAGGAGAATAAATTATTCACAGTTTTGAATATACCCTAACATCATCCTGTCAAAACAAATAAAATTATAGATACTGCATACCAAACACAGGACTCATGCTACACAAGTAGATTCCCACCGAGCAGTCACTCTTCATGGCTGCAGCCTGTGGTTAGGGTGTACAAAGTTTGAGACAAACATTTTATTACATACTTGCAGTTATTGACGTTATGCTTCTTTATAATAGTTTCCCATAGAAACTAGATTTCCAAAATGGAGATGAAAAGCGTCATCGTCTCTCCACCCAAAAAAAATACAATTTTGTGATGGTTTCATAGGAAATTTCTGTGAAAGCTTTTCAACAGTAGCTTATTGTGAGGGTATTTAAAGAGTTCTAGGAACCAGAAAAAAAAAAATTATGGTGTGTGTGTGTGTGTGTGTGTGTGTGTGTGTGTGTGTGTGTGTTAGGCACACTATTGATGAAATTAACAAAGATATCACACAAAAAGACTATTTACCATATTTTGGAAGGTCAACCAGAATGTACTGATAATTTTATATTATAAACTAGGGAAATAAAGCCTCATACATAAATCACAATCAACTAGAATATACAATAATACACTTGGAGACAAAGGCAGGGGTACCTCTGTGAGGCCAGTCTGGACTAAAAGACAAAGTGAGTTCTAGGACAGTCAATTGTATTTCACAAAGATATTTGTCTTAAAAAACCAAAACGAATGTGAGATAGTTAAAAGTTGCCTTAATTCCAGGAACATCATAATTTTTTAAGTCTGAGATAATCATCAATAAAAGACTACAAAATTCTATGGAAATATATAAAATAATGTATATTTGAAGTCTTTCTGTGCTATCACTTTATCACTTTGATAAAGGCGTTAGTTCTTAATAGATTAACCTGCACATCTAGTACAAATCTAGGGAAACTAACAGCAAAATTTCATAAGAATTCTCAAAATGAATCCAAAGTTCTTTAGGAAAGGTAAGAGAAACATAGCCAAGAAAGTCAACAGCATATTAGGAAGATGCCTTCAAGTATCCCCACATGACAAGAATCCCGTAACTGAAAGAGTGTGTTGTGCATACATTAGCAAGTAGGTGGACCTTGGAGCAAAGTGTAAGTTTCAGAAAGGAATATATGTACATACGTGTGGTACTTTCTAGTATTTTAGAGAAAATGTTCATTGAATCACTGCAGAGAGAGTAACCTACGTGGTAGTAACAGAGGAGTCAATAGACCAAAAGATTTCAATAGACAAGGAAAAACAGGTCATTCAATGTTGGAACTCCGGGGGAAAAAGAAAATCTGCTTCTATTATAGATACATGATATGTGAGAGCATTCCAACTGTATTTGGGTCCCAAATGATTTGTAAACAGTCATATATGAAAAACACCCAGACAAGAGCAAAGGCCTTTTCAATTCACATGACACTCAGAAATGAACTTGTGATTAAAATGTATGTGGTATGGTTGGGATGTAGCTCATGTCTACTAGCATGAGTAAGGCCCTGTGTTTGATATGTGATACCTATAAATGGCTAATTAAATAAATTCAGTATAAATAGGGGCAAGAAAAATCAAAAGATAAATATCAGATTGTGAGAAAACTATATGAACTGATGTCACACAGAAAAAGTTCATCTATCTTGTGGGAGGACAGAACAGCTGGAAGGAAAAATAAACTAAGGATACATAAAATTCGCTAAAAAGGGATATAAAAAGAAAAGGAAATAGGCATACAAGAAATCGAGGTAAAATCAGTGGTCAACCATCTCTTTTTTTTTTCCTCAGTAAATATACTCCTCCGTTAGCGACAGCCTCACATGCTTCTCTCAGTCCCTGAAGTTATCCTCAAACCCACGAGTTTTATTTATCTCCAAAAGCTTCTCTACCCATCCAATAATTTCTAGCGACATTATATTGGTCCACCTCAATTCACCATGTATTTTTTGCAGTTTACAGACACTTGAGTTCTGTAGAAGCCACCAGATTTTAGAACAATATCAGAGAAAAATGTCACTGACAAAATCTTTAACATCATGTATTTGAGTCAACTATAAGAAGACAGATATATTATAAAAAGTACCTTAAGTAAACAGATTAAAGAACCTTCTTATTTACTGGGTAATTTAAAGTGTATTAGAGTGCATTTTTCATCATATTAAGTTTTATTAATTATAATAACCATTTGCCAACAGATTAGTGGGCCAAATGACTGCTCATTTTCTCCCATAAATTTAAGTGGTTTTATGAATTTTTAATACATAGAAAAAATACTTACATAATTTCCCCCTCCTTTTGCATCTTCCAACCCCTCTCATGCTACCCATCTTGTTCCCTCCCAAATTAATATTCTGTCTCTGTTGTCTTATATACATAAGAATATATATGTATAACTTCATCTCTGTTTAGTGTTGCTTGTATGTATATGTTCTTAGGACTGACCATTTGCTGTTGGATAATCAAGTAGAGCACTCATCCCTAGGAATTACTAATTCTATTTCTGTCTGAAATCAATAATTATCTGTATTTGTTCCTGTAGGGTAGAGATGAGATATTTTTTTTCCCCTGTGCAAGTTGGCCATTTGACTGGAATCATGGTCCAGGTCTGGTTTGGGCAATCACGATGTTGAGTATTCCCTTATATCTATGGAAAGCACAACTTTTAAGCAGAGTTTTTTTTCCCTCTGGCTCTTTCAATCACTCTGCCCCGTCTTCTGTGATGTTCCTTGACCTCTACATTTAGAGGTTGTGTTTAGATACATCATTTAGATACATCACTTGTTTTCTGTCTTTTGGTCAGTTTCCTCTTTCAGCACTGGTTTTTCTAAGCTACATAAAATAAGCCTATGTGATAGTAATTTTTTTTTTAAATTAAAGGTGTGTTCTTCAATGAATGCACTACGAAAGCTAACCTTGAACAAAAAATTATTAATAAAGTAATTTCAAGTGCTGGAGAGATGGCTCAGCAGTTAAGAGCACCGACTGCTCTTCCAGAGATCCTGAGTTCAATTCCCAGCAACCACATGGTGGCTCACAACCATTTGTAATGGGAATTTGATGCCCTCTTCTGGTGTGTCTGAAGATAGCTACAGTGTATGTATATATATATATATATATATATATATATATATATATACATATATATATAATAACATAATTTCACAGTACGTGGTATGCAAAGTCCAATGTACTGTAATAAGAAGATACTGACATTTCGATTTATATTATTTGCTTTATCCTTTTTGTTAACTTATTTACATACAACTTATAAATAATAATCATGCATATGTTTTTTACTCAAGAATGTATAATTTAAACATTTATTAGCCTCTGTTATAAAAAATTAAATGTAGTATGGAAGACAGAGTAAAAAGCGCCAGCACAAGTCATGAATTTCTAAAAGAAATTCTGATGAATTATTTGGTAAATTGTGTAGCAGGATGTTAATTGAAAAGGGATTCTTAATAGTAAGATTTTTCAGTCAGGAAAGTTAGCACCTGGTCCCAAACTCATTTACACACGTGAGGAATTCCGAGGACCAGCAAATATAAGAAATAGTCTCTGTTCCATGGCTGGATAAATAGATATGTAGCACAAAGGTATAGAATCAAAACGTTTTTACCATATGTTTTTGTATTATACATTACATGGAAATATTTGAATAAAAATATGTAGATATCTACAGTCTACAGAGACATGCAAAATTTATCTCTATCTAAGCACAAGCACGTGCGCGCACACACATACATATATATATGGTTATCCCAGTTTTTTTACAATTCTGTTTTGACCTATTTACCCATTTCTTTATTTTTTTTCCCTTCTCAGTCTTTCCAAATATCACATTTTACTTGAGAAAGTTAAATATTAAATTCCTCTCGAATGCATACATTTTAAATGCTAACCAGAATGAGAAAAAAAACAAAAACAAAAACAAAACAAAACAAAAAACCTGTTGCTCTATTTTCATCCATTTTCTATACAAGAAACCACCCGATCTCTAAAATACAGTTTCTCATATGACTTTTTCTGGGAAGAGAAGAAAAACATGTACGCATCCCGGACAGGGCACAGATGGACAGACTTCTAACACTGAGGTGATTCTAAGCTTAGCTTAGTGAACCAGTAGATTTATTGATCATGGGTGATTAAAGCCAACTGTACTGCAGAAAGGCTCGTCTAGTATGGGGATTACTCATGAAAGCTGAATCTCTGGGGCTCTTGGTTCAATTTGGCGGCCAGCTCTGTGGGTCACAATCTCCTCTGCCCAAGTTTTATTGTATATATTTATCTTTAGGCTTGGCCAGGTAAATTTTGTTTTAGGAAAAGAAGAATTCGTTTTTCTTAACCTTCTATGTTTTGTTTACTTCCTGAGTCTTCAGGAGCCTCCGTTCAGGTTAGAGAAAATTGCTATTTAGGAAATTATTTTTTACCAAAATCCAACTCAGAACAACCAGCCCAAGAAATATTTAGCCAACCGTAAGCAGAGAAAATGAAGGGCGAGCTAAGACAGGAGTTGGTGACCCCTGTTGATTTGCAGAGATGCAGTCTGAAAGAAGCAGTCGTTTGTTTTCCATGTGTGTGGTGCCCATGTATATGTGTTTGCATGTGTAGGTACAGAATTGTAGGTGGTCCCAGGTGCCTGTGGAGACTAGGGATTACTACCCAGAGTCTCTGGAATGCTTTCCATGTTAAATGCTAAGCACTCAACCTGAATCCAGAACTCAGGTCCTGGCTAATGTAGCTAGACAGCTTCTTTTATAGCTCATCTCCATGTCCTGATTAGTAAAATTATAGATGGCCCACCACACCCACTCAACATCCTGTGGGTTCTGAGCTTCTAAACTGATCTTACATTTCCTCATTGCAGAGCAAGCACTTTAACCCCAGAACCATCTCCTCAGGCCTTTAAAGTTCATTCCGACAGGATAAAAATGCAAAAGTGTAAGAACAGGTCATTAACCCGAGTTTGCACCGAATGTGAAAACCTTGAGCCTGTACTGATCTAGCTTGTACTACAGCAAAATACACAGAAGCGCAATTGGTAAGCACTTGGATAAGAAAGTGCATGACTTGGAATGTAACCTTTGTTCCTTAGACTTCATACCTGGACCTTAGATTGCGGTAGTCGGGAGGCTTAGAGATCCGTATATTTCCTCTAAGGAGACTGAAATCTAGACTTTCAGAAAGTACTCTCAAACAGTTTCTAAAACACCGGGTTGAGACAGTCTCAGCTTTTGAACTTCTGGGTTACACAAGTCTCCAAACCGCTCTGAGGCAGCTGCAGCTCCGCCCTCTTCCGCCCACGTCCTTACCAGGCCAGAACTACATTTCCCAGAAGCGCGGCGGCTTTTACGTCAGCGTGCTGCTTTCTGGCAGCATTTTACAGCAATTCAAAGGGAAGGCTCGGCTGGCTGTGCACTCTACTGACATGGGGTCCTCGTTTTCGGCCGACATTCAACTTTCTGCTCCGACCTCCACAGCTGCTTCCGCACACCCACGCGGGAAAACCGCCGTGCCCGCCTCCCCCGCACAGGACCCCGCGTTTAAAAGCTGCTGGAGTTGTCGCTTGCTGTCTGGCTCTACGCTCATAGGGGCGGGTGCCTATGTCTACTTTGCCGCCAAGCGGCCCTTAAACTATGGAATCCCACCTGGCCCGGGCACCGTAGTGCAGATGGTCATCGGCATCAGTGAGCGCGAGTGGGGACGGGGTGGGGGAAGAGGGCTAGGGCAGGGCGAAGCTGGGTGGTTAGAGGGACTGCCTCACCTTTCCTCCAGAAAGATCAGTCTTTCTTCAGCAGTTCGAGAATTAAACACAATGCCTTGATGTGGAGCACTGGGTAAACTAAAAATGTAATATACAACAGACGCTTTTCTCCCTTTTTTTCAGGTATTGCCTGTTGGGGTGCAATTCTTCTGATAGACCCTAAAAGGAAGTAACCCTGAGTTGTTTGAAACTACTGGCAGTTCACTGTCTCCTGTCACTGGCTGCGCGGCAGACAGAACGAGCCTTGGGTTGGTGGATAGTCTTTGCACACACGGCCAAAGATGCACATAATCATAGGACATACCGAGAAGACCGTGAAAATATGAGCTGTCATTCTTTGGCCATGGACACTTACTACCCCCTCTCAGGTTATAAAGGGAAGCAAACACAGTCCCACGTCTTGTCCAGGGAAGTTATGTATAGTTCAATTTATACTGAAAGATAACGTTTTTGAGAATATGCTAAAATGGAATAAATGCTAGGCCAATAGCGAAATAAATTATTTTTAATAATAAGTAGTTCTTTTAATTTTTCTAATTGTATCAACAGCAATTGCCAACCTAGCCCTGAATAGGTACATGAAAGATGTCCATGCTTCCCAAAGTATCTGAAAGTCCATCAGAGAGCCTCTGATTTGTCATTTCATCTGTAAACCTTGGACCTAGCCATTGGGTTTCCTTTGGTGGTTCATAAGCTTGGTGATGGGGCAAGGTTTTCTTCCTAGTTCTGTCTTACACAGCTGGGCTAGTTTCAGAGGGGCACAGTTTTATACATTAAATATCAATACGTAATAAAATAACGTCAGTAACAAAATATTTTATTTGAGAAAAGTTCCAGAAGAAAAACTATGTTCATGGCTTTTCTGATGGTATTTAGGATGGATTTATAAGGGCTTAAATAGTTATAAGAGAAGTGTGTGCTTGCTGTGAGTCATTGTGGCTTCTCTGCAAATGTATGTTTAGGTGGTTCTTCAAAGCAGAAAGGTACTATTAAATCCAGTACCAATTAGTAAGCTTTCGGTACTATTTTGAGCAAGTAATATTGTACTGAAACCTCTAAACCAGCTGAGAAACTCATCTGCCCTCCTTCCCCCAACCCTGTGCGCACTGGGAAAACTGACTAAGAATGGTGCCCAAAGTTCAGTGCTCCATGTCTGGCAGCCAGTGTAACCTGCCTGTCTGACGTGGTCAGCCAGTGTGCCCAGCTCCTGACCATACATGAGCACAGCCCCAGCTTCTGACTGACACGTCGTCCCCTGAGGTCTGTAAGACCTCCCTACCTTAGCCCTGCCTGCAACTTGCTCAGCCTTGGTCTTCGTGACTAAAGAACCCGGAGGGAAGGAGTGCGGAATCAGTCTGCACGAACTTGCTTTTAATCTGGTCTATATTTGTATTACCAAGAGATAAAGTAGTTTGTAATTAGTTTTTGATTTCTATACATGAAGGTGAATTATGTTGATCTTAACCTCTCTTGTTAGTCTTCTGTTACTACCTCTGCACTCCTTCCTTTCAACAAGTTCCCCTCTTGTCTGGTTTTTTGTTGTGGGGGATGGGGGAGAAGGGGCACACTAAATCAGGATTGCTTGTATAAGTGTAGGTGTGTGTGTTAAAACAATGAAGTCAATTTTGTTTTTTGGGTTTTTTTCTTTGTTTCTGGGTGCATCCGAAAACTTATTATAATGACTATTGGTGCCATTCATTTGCTTGTTTATTTGTGTGTGTGTGTGTGTGTGTGTGTGTGTATGTTTGTTTGCCCCCCCCCCCCCCCAACATGACACTAGAGTTTTCTGGGAAGAAGAAACTCAATTTTAAAAAGAAAATCCCTTTTGGATTGGCTATGGGCAAATGTGAGGCATTTTCTTGATTAATGATTATGTGGAAGGGCCATCCCACTGTGGATAGGACCTCTCTTCACAAGTAGTCCTGGACAGTATTAAAAAAGGAGGCTGAGCCAGCTAAAGGAAGCAACCCAGAAAGCAGCATTTGCCAAGGTTATGGTTCCAGGTTCCTGCCCTGAGTTCCTACACTGGCTTCCCTGATGACGGATTGTAACCTGTAAACCAAATAAACTTTTTTTCCCTCAAGCTGTTGTGGTCATGATGTTTTATCACAGTCGTAGAAACCATAACTGAGACAAATAGTATATTTTTAAATTATATATATATATATATACCGGAGTCTCCATTGTTACTAATAAAAATGGTTATATCCATCGCAACCCTTAACACATCATATGTTTGGGGGTTTTGTTTTCTATTTCTTTTCCTGAAAAGGGTCCTCAGCCCTAGTGCTGATGGCTAACTCCTAGAGTGCTTGTTACTGAGAGCTGAGTGACTAGCAGATTTTCAAAATGGAAGTGAGGTTTACCGTATGTGATGGTTCACATCACATATTTCTCTTCCCCAATACTGTTTGAGTCCATTTCACCCAGAAGAGAACTTCCAAGATTGGAAACCCTATAGCTGTTTCATCAACTACATTTGTAAGAGCTGCAACGAATTGTTTACATTTCAGCCAAGTTCATGTGTGTTTACCTGTGGTTTCCATCTTGAAGAAGCCCCTCTTTGGTCAGTCATTGAGACTCTTCATCCATTGAAAGTTTTGTGAGATGGAAGCAATTCAGTCACGTTTACAAGTTCTATTTTAAATATCAGCTATTTTCAATATTCATTTGCTATTGAAATCTTAAAAATTGCTAAGAAGAGATGGATAGTTTCCTCTACACTCACACGAATGTTAATATTTTGGCCTCATGAGTCACAAAATTCCTAATGGTGTTTAGAAATCGTGAATTGTTTTCCTTGTACATTGCTGCAGTCCATCAAAGGAATTCCTGTGACATCTATAGCTCTATGAAATGCATCTCATAAGATGAATGTTTAAAATTAGACATCTTTTATCAGAGATCATGGCTTACCATGTGTTGTCACTGAAGGGAATTTGGTTTGGTGCCTGTTTTTGAGCTGTCAGTAAACCTCAAACAGTAAACGTAAACTAATAAGCTGTGATAGAAGCAGATGTGCTATTGTGCAGTTGTGCTCTGTCTCTAGGTATAGGTGTAGAGCACCATTCCTAAAGTCCCTGCGCTGTCCGTAGATTGAGTGTTGCCTTCACTCTCAAGCTACCAACTTCATCGACCTCCAGTGAGCATCAGCCTGTGGTTTCAAGCTATCATGCCTTGAAGGTGGGCATTGTCTTCTCTCCAGCTGTGGACATATTAGATAACAACATTATATATATATATATATATATATATATATATATATATATATATATTGAATGTATTGTTTGTGCCTATGTATGTACAATGAGGAGAAGAAAAGGAGATAATCCGGGCCATTGTATATTTAGACACTTTACTGCTTTAGAAGTTTGAATATGTGAATAAGCTTTTCTCAGTGAGCTTTACTGTTCATCACCTGTATTTGATTCTTCCCATATGGAGCAATTTAGTTAGCTATGAACAAAGCATTGTCGTTATCAAGTCTAAGTAAGTAAAAGGAAAATGTGTCTGAATCTGTATTTTAGAACTTCCTTTAAATTGAAAAAGAATACTTCCAAGCTAGGTATGAGAATACTACTAAGTCAGCAATTTCAGTTTGGTTCTAAGTCTGATCTCTAAAGAACATTTTAGGAAGACAGGAACTCTATATTTCTCCCTCTCTAGCTCTCCCTGTTCCTCTTTTCCCCCTCTCCCTACTTTCCCTTCCTCTCTTTGATTTCCTTGATCCACAACCCCCTTTGGGTAATACTCCTTAAGAAAAATAGGCTCTATAATGAGTCCAGTAATATTTAGTAGTTTAAGAACTCCAACATATTTATACAATGGAGTACTATGCAGCTATAAGAAACAATGACTTTATGAAATTCATAAGAAAATGGATGCATCTAGAGAATATCATTCTGAGTGAGATAACCCAGTCACAAAAGAACAGATATAATATGTAGACACTGATAACTGGATACTAACACCAGAAAGCTCTGAACACCCCAGAAACAACTCACAGACCATATGAAGCTCAAGAAAAACAAAGGCAAAAAAATGAAAGCCTCAGTCCTTCTTAGGAAAAAAATAAGTGTATAGCACCCTCTCAGAGTGTGGTACACCTGGACCTTAAATCATTAATAATCCAGGAGCTAAGAGTATAGCCTTGTGGCAATTTTTGGTATTCAAATATCATTATGTTTAATCTATACTCACCAAGAAAACTGTTTCCATGTTACATTCTGTCCTACATGTACTTTATGCTTATGGTAACTAGTGGGATTTCAATGCAGGCTATCAAACGTCTAAAAGAATTAAGTACTGACAAAAATATTCATATAATGTTATGCCAAAATGCCTTTAACAATCTGTATATGTATCCCTTTAAAAAGAAATAAAGTTGTAAGAGAGAAAAAAATGATGCCAATTTTTTTCACAATAAAAACTTTACTAAATGTAAGTATATATAAAAAAAACTACTCCAACATAATTTTGGTTGGTGGTATTTTGAATTCCCTTTTCCTCCTTTGGGCCCTTCAGCCTGCTGACCTTTCTGAGCACTGTGGACAGTATCTTGGGTATTCTGTACTTTTATTTTTGACTAATATCCACATAATAGTAATTATATACCGTGCATGTCCTTTTGGGACTGAGTTACTTCACTCAGGATATTTTCTAGTTACATACATTTGCCTGAAATACTCAGGATGCCCTCATTCTTAATGGTTGAGTAGTACTCCATTGTGTAAATAAACCACATTTTCTGTATCCATTCTTCTGTTGTGGGACATCCCAGTTGTTTCCAGCCTCTGGCTGTCACAAAAAAAGTCTTCTATGAACATAGTGCCCCTGTTACATTGTGGGGCATCTTTTGGATATGGTTCCAAGAGAAGTATTGTGGTGGCTTTAGGTAGATGTATTTCCAATTTTCTGAGGAACCTCCAAATTAATTTCCAGAGTAGTTGTACCAGTTTGTAATCCCACCAACTATGGAGGAGTGTTCCTCTTTCTCCACATCCTTACCAACATGTGTTGTCACCTGAGTATTTGATCTTAGCCATTCTGATTGGTGTAAAGTAGAATCTCAGACTCATTTTGGTTTGCATTTCTCTGATCACTAGGGACTTTGAGCATTTCTTTAGGTGCTTCTCAGCCATTTGAGATTCCTCTGTTGTAAATTCTCAGTTTAGTTCTATACTCCATTTTTTGACTGATTTGGTTAGTATTTTGGTGGTTAGCTTCATGAGTTCTTTTTTATATTTTGGTCATTAGCCCTCTATCAGATGTGGGGTTAGTTAAGTTTTTTTTTTCAGTCTGTAGGTTGCTGATTTGTCTTAATAACTGTGTCCTTTGCCTTATAGAAGCTTTCTAGTTTCATGAGGTCCCATTTATCTATTATTGACCTTAGAGCATGAACCATTGGAGTTCTGTTTATGAAATTACCCTCTAGCCAAGGAGTTCAAGAATCATTCCCATTTTCTCTATAAGATTCAGTGTGTCTGGTTTTGTGTTCAATTTCTTGATCCACTTGGACTTGAGCTTTGTGCAGGGTGACAAACATGGGTCTATTTTCATTTTTCTACATACAGACATCCGTTTTCAACATAAAAATTAGAGTTTAGAAAAACTCATAGTTACCTTAATAAGGGGAAATGGAAAATACAAAAATTTGAAATATACTTCTTCCCCTGGAACTTAATAATCAAAAATGGAAATACATATTTACAGGAAATTTTTGGTAGATAGGAGAGATACAGGAATCTGTACATAGAAGAGAACAACTTTGGTCAGGTATCTTTCTGCAGGCACCATCCACTTTATTTTTTTATTTAATTTCAGTTTTTTTGGACAAAGGGACTCTCATTGGCTTATAACTAACTGAGTAGACTAGATTTTCTCAAGTGCTTATTCTAAGGATCCACTTTACTCTGCCTCCCAGGAACTTAGATTACGAACTTGATCCCCTATGTATTTTTATTATAAGGTGGTTTCTGATGTCCAAAAATAGGTCTTTATGCTTGTGATGCATGGTCTGGCTCAATGTCCTTTAAGACTTCTGTTACTGAAACATCTTCATACTGGTTATAAATTTTGACATTTTGAGACAGTATCCTCTTTTGTTCCCATTATTCACTGGGTTAAATTGTGTGAAATCTTAAGATTAGCTGACTATATATATATAAGCCTGTTAAAGGAACCCAGTACAGAGAAACCCTCAAGAAACCTGGGAGTGTAGAGATGCTGAGGTAGAGGTTTACCTCTGTTCTCAACCAGTTTCTGAGACAGATGTTGACGGCAACACTACTTAGGTCACTTGGAGGAGTCTTCTTGTAAAGACAGCTATTTATGGTAACCCTCCATGGAAGCTGAGCATCTTTACCAAATTTATTCTTCACCAGCCCCTCCATTTAGTTTTGCTCTCTGCTCCTTTTTATTGCCCACCTTTTAGTATCACTTATATCTGAAGTAGGAGCCTCAGGAATACTGCTCGTTGATTTGACAATATAAATATGCTGCTCTTAAATTAAATGCATGTTCAGGGCAATGCTCTTCACAAGTATCCCTCAAGCTAGGATTCGTTCCAACTGATGTTACAGAACCACTATAACATCAGTTACCAAGAAGTGGTACAAACCACCACTACTAAAATCCGCAAAATGAATGGTGAGCCACCGTGAGTTGAAATGTTGGTATTTAAAAAAAAAAAAATTAAAGATAAACCCTTGCCTTGAACTAATGATTCTACAGGTAACTAGGTAACAGTGCCAGATATGAGACCTATCATTGTACATCATTCTGAGCTGTGCTAAGAAGCAGACATAAATAAGTTACTCCTTTAGAAGACTTGTCTCTTAGCCTTATTGGAGAATCCTTCATTCAAATGTAAATAGAGTGTAGAGAAATGGCCAAAGGAAAAGGTGTTAAATGCAGCAGCATTACTAAAAAGGTCTGCCTTTCTATGACAAGATTTATTTGCTTTTGATAGACAGGATTTCATGGCCACAGATTCCAACTCTCCTAGCATATACACCTTCACACAGTTAATTTAAACACATACCACCACAGGTACTATAAAGAAGGAATTTTTTGAAGTCATAATAAATGTATTATCAGTTAACCTAAGAAAAAGATTACCCAGAAAAGTAAACCATACAATCTCATTAAATGTTGGTTTGTGTTAGAGAGAAGGGAGCAGAGCTTAGATGGATGAGGGCTATCCAATGTTCTGCAAGGTCTTTGTTAGCCTTGATAAAGTCAACATACTCATGAACTCCCTGGGGAGTTCCTATTATGGAATTTAAATAAATCCGAAGTTAATAAGAATAATCTCTAGTGTACAGCTAGAAATGAAGCAATAACTTAAACACTATAATTACAAGAACTCAATTTCTGTCACCAACAATCAACTTGGAAGACAACTTGAGAATCACGGTCAGCTCAAATTCTAGTCCCAATCTAGTGAGATTTATCAGAGTCTTTCTGCAAAACTGTCACTATAAATTACTTTTTAAATGTGAATGGTTACTTCTCTTGTGTATACATTTGTGCAACATGTTTGTCTGATGCCTACAAAAGCCAAAAGAAGGAATCGGAATACCAGGACATGGAGTTTTAGTTGTTTGTAAACCACAGGTTTGCTGCTATGAATCAAACTTGGATCTTTCAAAAGAGAGCTCAGTATTTTTAACAGCTGAATCATCTCTCAGGCACCAATAGTTTCAATTTGCTAAGTTGATGGTAATTTGTCTTACCACAACAAAAAAATGATTACAGTGAATTAGAAGTAATTTTTGTATCATAAGTCATAATGTTACAAAGAGATTTCTAGTAACAATACAATCAGAACCCAACAGTAGGTCAAAAAGGAATATAACTATAACAAGTGCTGAAGTAAGAATACACCCTTTAAAAACAAAAAGTGGACCATGTTGGGAAGCAAGACAACTAATATTAGAAGGCATGAAGGTTCTATTCTTCTCCCCTACTGTGCTTATTCCAGAGTAGACACCTCCAGGGAAGAGACAGGCTCTTCTTGGAAGCTATTTTACCCTAAATTCAGTCTGCCATAACTAAGTGTATTAGATGCAGGAATCTAAGTAGGCCTTAAAATACTCCAATTGAAAAGTTGACTGCCTGAAAGACTAATGTTTTCTTTTCTTTTTTTTTTTTTTTTTTTTTTTTTTTGAACATGTTTCCCTGGTGGTGTTATCCCTGAAACTGTTCTGATTTAGCTACCTTTATCTCCGATTACCTCATTCTTCCCCCTGTTTGTGGAGTCATCAGGAAGCTCAACCATCTATGCTTCTTCAGGGTGGTAAGCCAGCCTTCTTCTTATTCTTCATGTTCTATAATTTGGAGGCCTATTAAACAGTTCCTGAGGAGCTACCTTCCTACCTACCAATAACAGAGAGAAGGCTAGATCAAATCTATTACTTATATTAAGGATCAGAATGTAGTGACAGTGACAACAGATTTTAACAGTGTCCTATTTGGTGATCTTGTATATTTAGAACATGTTTATACCATGCCTGGCTCTTGGATTTCTTCTTCTTCTTCTTCTTCTTCATCATCATCATCATCATCATCATCTTCTTCTTCTTCTTCTTCTTCTTCTTCTTCTTCTTCTTCTTCTTCTTCTTCTTCTTCTTATTCTTCTTCTTCTTCTTCCTCTTCCTCTTCTCTTCCTCCTCCTTCTCTTCCTCCTCCTGTTCCTCCTTCTTCTTTCCTGTCTGCCATTCTGAGTCTGCTTCTGCCCCAGGATGTCCAGGTACAGTTGCACACCAGGCAGGGCTGGAAGGAATAAAGTTTATTCAGGCAGGATGAGTTTACATGTTCACAGAAAGTTGGCTGGCTTAAATGCTGAGAAAAAAAAGTTTTCTGTATATGGTTTTCAGTGAAACAGGACATGGGAATGTTCAAGGTGAGTGGACATTATTGGCTGGCACTGAGGTACTGGGAATACTTCATTTGCATGAAGACGAAGTCCAGGTGCTTGCTAGACATGTCCTTATGGGAAACAGGGAAGTTAAATCTGTAGTTTGTCCACTAGGCTTCATGACTACCTCAAGGGTGGCAGAGCTGAGGGTTGTACAGAGGAAATGCACTGAATCGTGCAGACCCAAAGCAAGGAGAGAACAGTCCTAACTCCTGCTGGTCTCAGGACAAGGTCTTTCAGGTGTGGAGTAGTCTTGACCTCACACTTTCTATATTAACTTTTACACTATGAAGTAAAAAATTAAAAATGTTAGAGTTCTCTTCTTTTTTTTTTTTTTTTAAAGCATTAAGCCAATGTTTCCATGAGTTGAATCACTTTATCCTCTGGCAGACGAGATTGCTGAGTCATAGAGTATGAAACTCTCTGTCCAAAAGACTTCTCAAGTGATACCTTGATGCTCACTTGCCTGAAGTGCTAAGATACGGTGTTGACATGTTGGGTAAAACTAGCACCTAATGTAATTTGAATCTCCGATGTCCACTAAAAGTCTGTGTGCTATAGGTTTTCAGTGGTGCCTACAGGGATTATTGCTGAATGTTTTCTCCAAAGAAATGGTAAGATTTTTTTTTCTATCATGTTGTTCCTTGGCTGTGAGATAACAGCCTTCCTCAGCAGCTGCTCTCTCACACGGAAATACACTATGCTTGCACAGGCCCAGAACAACAGAGCCAATTAGACCTCTTGCTGAAGAGCTATTAGCAGTGCATAATTGCTGGAAGAGGGTAATTGTGCTTTATTGAGGCTGTGACCACTGGTGGCCTTCTCATGTTCCAGGGGATGGCACCACACCCATAAAATTATGGGCAGTTTTAACTGTTCCTAGTGCATAATCAAAGAAAAAACATTTATGAGGTTGAGAGGGGGATGTGTTAGAGAGACATAGCAAATGTTGAAAAGGCAAAATGAGACATAAAAATCTTATTTTATTGTATATATGTATAAAATTATCAAAAAATTAAGTAGACCAGTGTCTCACAGAAACAGGCAGAGTAGGAAATGCCTTTCATTTATGGACACTGGATGTCTTAATCTTCATCTGCTTCTGTTTCCTGGCTTCTCTTTTAGATACCTTATCTTGGTGCTCGTATTTCTAACAAAAAGAGGAGCCCCCTGAATGCTTTTGCATGGCTTTACAATAGAACTTTGGTTTTTCTTATCCTTCAGCCCCTCAGTCAAATATCACCTCTGGTGTGAGGCATCCTCTAAAGAGTCCTTTCTCTTACCTTTATGAATACTGATACCCAACCATTAATTTTGTATTGATTTTGATCATGTCTTTGAAAGTGTTGCCTGCTAACTGATTGCACATCTGCTCCTCCCCATTTATTGTAAATCACACAGATAAGAACTGACTTGTAGTTATCTTCAGGTTTGTTAATCTCAGCTCGTCAGGAAAGAGGGTTTTGTTCAGTCCATATTTTGAGCCAGTACATGGAGAGCTGAGTGAGAACCAAGAGAAACTGCCTGTTTCTTTTGGTAACATTACTATGTGTCAATGGTTCTCAACTGGTAGAACTCATGGGAAGTGCAAAGGCTCAGACTTGCCACATTTAGAACTAAATCAGAAGTCCCGAGAGAGTGAAGGCTACATATCTGTCATTTACTTAGCTTTTACCTGTAGCTGACCCTGACCTACCTATGAATGTTACACTTAGAACATATGTTGAAACGATCATCTGACTGAGGCCACAGACCGTTTTTTAATATGCTCTTGGGAAAGTCAGATACAATTTCAGAACATGAATTTTATCTAATAAAAGGTAGGTCATCAGATGAGGAAATTGCTTAGTTTCCTTTTCAACACTAAGATTCTCTTTCTTAAAACAACAACAACAAAAAGTGGAGCTAGCAGATAGCCACACAAAGCCCCCAATTAGCACTCCAGGAACCACTGTAAACCGCCAAGCAAAACAAGAACCAGTTGACCTATGACCTACCCTGGTCATCCAGCAGCTAGATGCACCAGTGTTTTGCAGGAACTCAGTAGTGCACTTGGCCAACCAAATTATTCTTTAAGTGGAGTGGTTTGGTCTTTATGACCCTTTTATGATCTGATGAACATCTGCCAATAAGACATGACTTCTTGGCCTGCCGATCCATTTGCCAAGGCATTCAACAATATGATCAACTGGAATTAGTGATGACGATGAGTGTGTGTATATTTGCACATCCATACATGCACGTCTGTAGGGTACCCTTCCCATTTCAAAAGAATACTTTCTCCAGTTTCTCATTGTATAATAATAGCTTAGCTTAGTGATGCAAATTAATTTTAATATTTTATGCTATGCAAGCACTGTCTAGAGTAACAGCAAATGTCAATGAAGAAAAATATGTTACCAGTGAATAGACACAGCAAACCCCAGAAAATACACATTCTTTCTTATGATAGAAATATATGGTAATAAACCTATAGGTATTTTAATAATATGTGTGGTTGAATGTAGAGCACATGAGTGCCTTTATCACTATTATGGCCAGTACTTACAGAACACTTCCAAATTCTGGGAGAAATCCAACATCATTTACTTCAAGGAAACAACCATCTTCAGGCATAAAAATACACTTTATTACCATTTATTTCATTATATATTTATTAGCAACTATTAAATTCCAGTGCTAAAATGCTTTATTACAATGCCAGCTGGCTGAGAAAACTCAAACATTTTTGGCTCACGCAACACACTGAAATTTAAATCAGTACAAATGTTCATATCATAAGAAAGGAAGTGTTTCCAATTAGCTAGGGCCAACCAGCCTCTAACGAGGACATTTTATGTTAATCAAGGGCTTTGTTTGTCTTGCTTTCTCAAGCAACTCATGAAGTCCATCTCCACACACACATACACACACACACACACACACTTGGGTACTTCAGTGGGGCCCAAGCCATGAGTACCTTGTTGCTTGGTTCATCAGTCACTCTCTGGCTAGATACAGCCCTTAAAAGTTTGCTGGGGCTATGATGCTGGTCTCAGTCTCTCTTTGAAATGAAAGGCAATAGATACAGACATTCTTGCCTTGTCAAAATATTGTGAGTGTTGAGTGCTCTGTCGTAAACATTTTACCTTTATCACCCACCTCTGCCAAGCCCTCCAGATCATTGCGAAAGAAGCAAAAGAAGAAAATAAGAGAGCCATGTGAGGAAGGAGGGCTGTAAAATACCAGTTTAATGAAAAAGTATCAGAATGGTATTCATGCATGCCCTCATAGCAGCCATAGTTCCCACTGTATCTAGCCTGCACACGACTGAATCATAAACATTCAGTCACGGAGGAAGCTAATGGTAGGTGATTGTAACTGGGGAAAAGAAAGTTGTTGTTTGACGTGATGTAGATAGCGGTGATGTACTCTTGCCCCAGTGGATTTCTCCATACTTGTGTTCAAACCCTGACCCTGGTTAGAACGTGTGGTTGCAGGGATGAAAGGAGAGCAGAGCAAAAGGCAGGCAAATAGAATGACTTGTGGGAAAACTGGGTGTCAGAGGAGGAGAGAGGAAGAAAGGGAAGGACAAAGAATAGTGTCAGGAATATATTACACTCATATGTGAAAGAATGAGGTAATTTATGAAAGGTTCTATATGTCTGAATTGATTTCTCAACAAAAGGCCTTCTAATACATTGGAGTACCATTTGGTGGCCCTTCCAAGAGGGTAAAAGTTAGAGATATGGACGAAAATACAACAGTGGTATAGAAAAGAATTTTTTTTATAGATAAGATTTGTGGGAGCAAAGAAGGGAATAACCGAATCCTTCAATGAGGATGAAAAATCAAAGACACTGAATCAACATCAAAGTCTAATAACCAGTGGACAAACTTTTGGATTTAATGTCCACCCACTGGAAGGGCGAGTGAGGGGAGATGTGTTCAGGGGAAGGGCTACCAATGCCTCAGGCATGCCTTCCATTAGAAATCCAGAGATGGGGTTCTCAGAGTTCTTTAACTTGGGTTGCTTTAAACAGAGTACGGTGCAGCCATGCTTAGAAATGTATGACAGAGAGCTGCAAAATGCCTGTCAAAAACCCTGACAAGTGAAAGACAGGCAAATTGGGAGGGGGGGGCTCAGTCTCCAATTTGCCATCCTCCAAACACCTGTTACAGAGGGAACGAGCTGAGACACATTGGCACGTGTTGGCAGCACCGTGGGTTCAGCAGCCCTCACATATTAGTGAAAGCAGGTGCCCTGCGGCTTCCGTTCCCCAGTCTGGCTCTGCCTTTTTCCCTCGAATGCTTTTAGAAGTGAGAAGGCAAGGTAATGAAAATCTTTACAGAATTCGCACCATTGCTGAATTTAGGGCAGCACTCCCTTTTAGATGGTAACATGCATGCCAGCCGTTTTTGTTACTTCTTTGTTTACTTATGTTCCTTAACATATACTATGCACAGTTAGACATGGTCATCACGCAGCAGGTGAAGACAGGAGAGGAGTTTTAGAGGTCTAAGGTTCTGCACCGCTACCATAATGGCCGCACATACGATCTCATGAGCGCAAACCTTTGGCATCATGTGGCGTGCTCCTTTCGGCACTGGTTTCCAAAGAGATGTGTATGTTCTAAATAACAACCGATTTAGGCTTCCCTTTTCTAAAGCTAAATAAAATCTATCCCAACAATCATACGAAATGAATTCTCAGCGGAGGGTACATCATCGGTTTTCAGAAGATTAGAAGAAGTGTAGCAACAGAAGCAAAAAGCTCTAGGGCCGGAGTCAGCCAGCGATTCACCTTTTCCTAAGCAAATTACTTATTTGAGACTTGGCTTTCTAACTTGTGAAGGATGAGAGGTTGTACTCACAAGTCTGCACTGGAGGAATAATGTATATATAGTGAATGTGATATAGAAGCAAGCCAATACTTAAAGAGTATCCTGCCTCTGCCCTTGATGGGTGCTTGAAGATTTCAGTCTGACCACATGAGGAACTGCGGTCCAAATGTCTGTGAATTGAGAGCTTTGTACATGCCTGGGTAGCAGAAGTTTGAAAAAAAAAATTTAAAAACCGTAAATTGTCCAAGTCATGTTTTGCTAGCAATTTTGTTCATCTCTTTCCAATGTTTTACTTAGAAAGGCAACTTTAAAATAAACAACAAATGAAAAAATTTTAAAAAGAGAAACTAAAATTCTGTCTAGAAAAAATAAAGTTTTCTTGTGAGGGGGTTAAAGTTGGCACTATGAAAGTGCCAGCTGCCAGTTTGTTTCATTATTGCTTGGTTTAAATATATCCTCAGCTGAGGGGGAGGAGGGCGGTTGACAGAAGCTTTGGCTTCCTGGGATGCGTCTGCTTATTTCCCTAAGTTGATCGCAGGGCTGACATGCTTTGCCTCAGTATGAGCTCTAAATAAAACTCTGGGTTCAGTGCTATCTCCACCCGACCTCATCTGAGAAAGGATGGCCTTCTCACTCAAGTCTCACAGCTTTTATATATAGATAAATCAAGAAAGGAAGGAATGGGGCGTCTGAGAAACAGTGCATGATGGGTTTCCATTACTGCTTCCTTCTTTCAACGTAAGTTTATAAAATACAGCTGCCTTCCAGAGGAGCCACCGTGTCACTGTGCAGTCCTGAGCCAAGATGTCCTGTGTATTTCTAGGTACCCTTTCTGCATTGCCAGCAGGTTACTGTCTCAAAAATCACAACTATGAAAGTAACCCTCAAATAACCAGTAACCATGCAGTGCTTTCTTTCTGTGAAACAATCCTTTAAGCTTTGGATGTCTTGGCTATCGGAAGACATCTGGGCTGCCATTCCAGTCCTACAGTTCTGTATACTGTTCTATCGAGATTCTATGTCCCTGTCCCCTGATCTTCGACTGGGAACGCAGCAACTCTTCCCATGCATATTCTATCCTGAGCTCTGAATGTGCAGTGGAAATGCCTCCAGCCCTTTTTTATTAAAGTTGAAGTTATATGGCATGTCCCATTTGGGGACAGAAGGATATGATATATTCTAGGTACAATCTGGTGACGTTTTATTCACTTCGTAAAAGCCATTTTGTGTTCCTGACATCATTTCTTTAGTTCACTCTTTACCAGGCTGTGGAAAATGTGATAAAAAAATATACTGTCTTTTCCTATTGAAGAGCTAGCTAAAATCAAACTTTTTTTTTTTTTTTTTTTTTTTTAAAAATTAAAGTCTTGGCGGAAATTGAAATTCCTCCAAGTTCAGCATTTCTTGAAACCAAAATATGTGCTGAACCTCCTGTGCTAGGAATCAAAACACAGTAGCAGTGTTAGTGTATTTGCCTTCTTATTTTAATGTTCCTGACACTCTTACCCTTCTTCAGGAATAAAACATGTTCTTCGCCGAGATGCTCTGGATTCCCTTGTAACTTTCTTGGGACCCCAAACCCCATTTCCAATACAGAGTCGAGGTCTCAAAGGAAACTCCCACCAATATTCTTTTTAACTATATTTAAACTTTAATAGGAACATGATAGCTAGTTGTTGGTTTTTATTTTACAGCTAAAAAAATCTTTTGACTTCCATGTTGTTGCAAGATTTTCTAAGTTGACCTTAGAATGATTCCTTTTACTAGTGAACCAAAAGAGTAAGTAGTATAGTCCATTTCTTTTCCTATTCTTTGTCATGTGCTCCTCAAAGTGAGCTATTTCTAGACAATAAGCATCTGGACAGTCTGGAGTTTTTGGTAACATCTCATGTCTCTGGGATGTGAGAAATGCCCTCACTTCCATTCGCTGAGTAGGAGTCTCGCTCCCCTGTATGGTATTTCCCTCGTTTGACTCCTTTGCCTTTCTCTCCATTAGAATTCCTTCCTTTTTCCCTAGTCTCTGGAATAAATTTAAAGCTATTTGGGAAACTGTTTGAGAGAGCTCTACTTAGGGTCCAGCAATTGGAGGTTTTCTGTAATAATGAAAGACCTTGTTGATGACAGATCTCTTTCCCTAGTGAGTTTCCACACCTCTCACCATCAGTTGTACATTACCAGATTTCTCCTTTTGCTATCCTCAGTGTAGATTGTATCTAGTCCTTAGAAAAGAATAAAAAAAACTAAAGAAAAACATAAATTTTCTCAACCAGAATCATCACAATATAGTAGAAAAAGACATAAACATGTCCGGCTTTTGTTCCACTTTTCAGAGAGAAGTCAGGACACTGGTTAAGAACAAAAGCCATCGTTTAGAACACAGAAGTCTCTGTCACTCTCTTAGATCAACAAAACTCGCATAGCCTTAAGTTTTATACATTAGCTGGAAGTTTCACTAAGGGGTACGTGCAGTAAAGAAAAAGCTTATGTTAGCCCTTGACTGGCTCTGCATAGCCTAAAGTAAAGCTGAGTTTACACCTCATATTCAGGAGATATGTAACAGATGAAAAATAAATAAATTCAGCAAGGTCAAATTGTGCAAGAACCCAACAAACCTGTTATAATCTCAAACCCTAATCTCAAGTAGAGTGAAGTCATGTGCTCTGAAGTCCTTACATAAAGGCTCATCACGAACACTGATGTACTCCTTGGCATTTATTCTGATAATATGAACTTATGACATTAACATGTGGAGATTTTTATTTGTTTCTTTGTTTTATGGGTTAACAGGGAATATGGGTGTTGCTACTTAACCCAGGATGAACGGGTAGAAAAAACACCATTTTTTTTTTTTTAATTTTTACACTCCATATTTTATTCCCTCTCTGGTCTACCCTCCATCCATTCCCCTCACCCCCTCATCTCTATGAGAATGTACCACCTACCCATCTCGCCCTCTAAACTTCCTGGGGTCTCCAGTCTCTTTAAGGTTAAGTGCATCTTCTCTGAGTGAACTCCTACCAGGCAGTCTTCTGCTGTATATGTGTTGGGGCCTCATATTACCTGGTGTATGCTGCCTGGTTGGTGGTCCAATGTCAGAGAGATCTCAGCAATTTTGATTCCTTTGACAACATCATTTAAATACCATGAACTATTTTAGATGAATAGGAATGCCTTCTCTGTCTGAAGAGAGATATGGAAGCTTTGTGTTTGAGTTTTTGACCTTTTGATATTTCTTTTCGTAAATGTATAACATAGTTCTCAGATACTTTACAAGTAAATCTGCACATACACCTTCAGAAAAGAGTCGACCAAATATTTAAGCAAACAGCAAAGGCAAATTATTTCCTAATACCATTAGGAGTTACCAACTTTAGGGAAAGAAAAGGAGGATTGCTTTTTATAGCAGAACAATCCAGTGGTCTTTTTTAATTGAGAGGAGTAACACCTAAATATTTATTTGGACTGCTTTTGACAACACAGGCTATCTATCCTGCTTAGGGACTGATTGTTGGGTTAATGCCAAGTTACCAGGTCATTCAAACCAATGTTATGTGCTATTGTACACTCAAAGTTATTTATGATGCTCTTACCCTGCGGCAGTCTGTTCTGTCTCACTCACGTAGTGGAGAGCAGTTTACTCAGAATACCAAAGCCCTGACTTCACTTCTGCCTCTGCATGTGCCACTGTGTCTGCGGTTGTTCCTTCTAAGACCGAGCAAAGGGGCACGTAGAAGATCTGAGGGGAAGTTAGCTTTAGGAAAAAAACCTCAAGGAACCGGTCACATTCTTTTTCTCACTCTTTGTTCTAATCAACTCCCCCAACCAGTTGCCATTGTTTTTCATTTTTCTTTTCTTTTCATTTTTAATGTGCCCGTGATATGCACCTCATGCCATAAGTGTATCAGTGTCTTGATTTACTTGTGAATGCTGAGGGAGTTAGCACACTGGAAATGTGCTCCAAACCCTCCAGACTATCAGACAAGAAACACTCACTCAAATCTTGGTTATTTTACTTTGTATTTCATTTATTTTACCATGTTACCAAAGCTATTACCAGTTCTAGGGTTACTTAATTACTTATAAAGTTAACAAGTCAGTCAAGAAATAGCCACTGTAAACTAAGAGTAACTTGCATTATTGAAAGCCAGATTAGGTGACAAAATTTTGATTTTCTCAATTCTAGAAAAGAAATTTAGACTTTCATTTCTAAAGAAGTACTTCGATGTTGAAAAACCATTGTAAGAAAAAAAATGATCATACTGTTTTAATGAGCATTTTGACAATGTCCTCAATACTGTCAAGAAGTACAATAGTCATTTCTCTGAATAAGAAAATGCTAGAAATGGAGAACCCCATCACTTCAGCCTTGGCAAGGAAGCAATGGTGAGACCTGGATCCCTTGAAACCTTCAGACACAGATATAAATGCAGCTCTTGGTGAGCTCCATGGTTGTAACACAGCTGTTATTCCAGAACTCAGGAGGTACACCAGGAAGATTAGCAGTGTCAGTTTAGAATATGTGTTTGCAATTTAGGAGGTGTGTGTGTGTGTGTGTGTGTGTGTGTGTGTGTGTATGTGTGTGTGTGCCTGTCTTAGAGGAGAAAGGGGAGGCAGAAAAACAGTCACAGACAGAGATAGAGACCCATTGTCATTGCTAGAACTTGAAGCATAAAAGTGGACTATGTCTCCTAACCCTGGCATTCTCCTATACTGGGGCATCAAGCCTTTATAGGGCCAAGGGCTTCTCCTCCCAAGGATGACTGACAATGCCATCCTCTTCTACATATTTAGCTGGAGCCATGTGATCTATTTGGATGGTGGTTTAGTCCGTGGAAGTGTCTGTTTGGTTGATATTGTTGTTCTTCCTATGGGATTGTAGACTCTTTCAGCTCCTTCAGTCCTTTCTCTAGCACCTTCATTGGGGACCTTGTGTTCAGGCTCATGATTTAGCTGCAAGCATCCTCCTCTGTATCTGTATGGCTCTGGCAACGCCTCTGAGGATGTATCCATATCTGGTTTCTGCCAATAAGCACTACTTGACATCAGCAATAGTGCTTCGGTTTAGTGGCTGCATATGGGATGGATCCCCAGGTGAGGCAGTCTCTGGATGATCTTTTCTCCAATCCCTGCTCCTCTGTTTGTCGTTATATTTCCTCCTGTGTGCGATTTGTTGTTGTTTTTAAAGAAAGTATAAAGGGAACTATAGCAGACAGGCTTTGCGTTGTATTTTCCTTCTCACTGCAAACTTTAGAGGAAGTCATCAGAAGGTTACTATCCTTGAAGGCAAGTAGTGATTTGTGATTTTTCTGAGAGCAAAAGTTGCTGTACAGTTTTGCATTTGCAATGCCCACTTGTGACATGGATTTACTCATTAACCTAGACTTCATAGGTGCTTTCTAAAACTTCTCAGATCTTAGCAGAATTTAGGCAGGTTATTTTCTGAACTTACAATATTCCTAAAAATGTTACATACACTTACATACTATATGCTTAGCTCTGATAAGAGTACAAATTTTCTTATTATTTATTTAACCCATGATATTAGGTGCTAAACAAATATTTGCTGATGAACGTGTGAGCATACACAAATATACACATGCAAAACACACACATTACAATAATTTTTCTGATATTAGTTTTCGAAAATAGTTTTTTTTAAATTAACAGAGATGTCAACTGATAGGGGAACAATGAAGGACCCTTCCAGGTCAGATGGATTAAGTTCAAGTCAAGAGACCTGGGCTGAGATGTCTCTGTGTCTTCTGCAACATAGCTCTTGAGCCAATTCCTGTGAACCTGCTTTACACTGTTGGTTTAAAGTACCTTCTCAGGGTGCTGGAAACTAATACCTTGGGTTCTTATGAGAATTAATTTCTCTACTCTAATCTTCTGAAAATAGAGCTTTTTCACAAGTGACATCCATTTGATTCCTCTACTTATAAAATATACATGTTCTTTTCTTTTTAATACCTCAATCGAAGTACTACATAATACAATTATGAAACATCATTATTCTAAACATTAATCAGTTCTTTAAGTTTTACATTGCAGATTATTTTCTATTACACTTTCTAGTTATTTATAGCAGACTGTGGTGGCTTTGATGCTTCTTCTCCCTGCATCTTTCTTTACCAAATTATTTTGCTTCTTTTGTGTGTCCTAGTGGGAATAATAAAAGTGCATATCAAACACTATGAAATCTTATAGTCACCTCAGTGAGATTATTAGCCAGCCTGCCAATTTAAAGTATGTATCATTCTAATATCCATGGTCAAGAATGACCATATGAGTTGGAATTGATCACTGGGGCTAGAAGGAAATGTTCTTTACAACTGTGCTATGAATGTGGGGACTTGGAGGTTCTCAGGACAGCTTGCTTACCAAATAGGGAAGAAAACCTACATGGAGATTCAAATCAGAGAAAAATATTGTGTCATGAAAAGTCAAAAGAGACACAGTGATATAAAGTATTGTGGTAGAGAATTCTATTCAATTGTGTCTAGCTCTTTTATACTGCATTAAACAATTCATGTGGGCACAAAGTTGTTTGGGTTTAATCATTTCTCCAAGGATGGTATGTCTTAATTCAACCTTAGTAATAACTATGTTTCAACAGGAAATGATGATGTGACACATTCACTATTGTAGTATTTCATTATTTTGATTACATACTGAACAAATAATTTCTGAGTTAAGAGTTAGAAGTCTTAGATTCTTTAATAGTAGAAGAGAAATGCCCCGTGTAGGAGTATAAAAATTATAGTTAATAAAAAGTAATATCTGCTGATAATACTCAAATATTTTACAATTCTGTCCATCACTTGAGCTTGAATAATGAGTATCAGTCACTATCTATTCAGACTTTAAATCCATGTCTAATGTTGATATCAGAGAGAGAATCAAAAGATACACATACACACAGAGACATAGACACACACACACACACACACACACACACACACACACACACACACCATTCTCTTTATGATTTAACATAAACACAGTACAAAACAACATTCATATTTATTTTAAGTATGGCTATAAAAGTAAAGTAATTACCATCAAAGTTATTACGGCTCACTTCATAGAGATTTAAGCTTATAGATTTAATAAGTTATTTTATATAGCTGCCACCATAACCCTTGTAATTTAGAATCATTTTTATCACCAGTTTGCAGTGGAGGAAGCAACTGCTCAGAGGAGTTAAGTATTGCTTGAGGTAGCAATCCTTACTGTTGGTGCCAGAATTTGAAGTAGGTTCACCAGATCCAACATCTTCTAGGTGACTGTTTAGTTTCTATTGCTGTAAGAAGAACCATGATGAAGGCAACTTAGAAAGGAAGCATTTAATTTGTGTCTCACTGTTCCAGAGAGTTAGTCCAGGGACATATGGTCAGGAGCATGGCAGCAGACGTGGATGGTGCTAGAGAAGTGACTGAGAGATGAGATCCACTAGTAAGAGGCACCGAGAAAAAAAGACAACTGGGAATAGTGTGGTCTGTGAACTCTCTAAACCCACCCCCACTAACACACCCTTATGATAAAAGGTCTTTTGGAATAGTATCTCATTAGGGCCTGGATTTCATGATACCCCTGCCGCAGCCAACTCTATTGTTCACATTACAGGTGATGCCACTGCTTTCTTATGACTGATAAAACTTTTGTAATACACTATGAAACACTGGGATCAATTATGTGGAAATAACATCTATAATAGTATCTATTTCACTATGACACCAGTTAAATAAGCTTTTACAAACAAAATAAGAATATAAAACGACAAAAAAAAATAGGTACTGATAATGTGAGCACATTCATCACTTCTGTTTATTACTAAACATGCAAAAATACACATGTGAATATACATTTGCAGGTGTGGATGTAAATTAACTGCTCAGTAGTACATGTAGGCTCTGAAAACAATCGGCAATAGTTTTATTAAGTTAGACGAGGATGTTTGGGATTCCTAAAGTCTAGGCTACATGGGTAACATAAAATTCAATGTGCTGAGATGGGGAATAAATACAAAATAAATTAGCAGTTGTAGTGAATATTAAGGGTTGTTCCTTAGTACTGTCAACGTTTCTACACCAAGATGTCATGATTCAAATAGAACCCTGAAAGGAAATGTAGTTCTGATGAGTGTTTGGTGTGATCACTGAGATAGTTTCTCTGTGGTACTTCTGTAACTTAAACAGGGTTCCCTTAGTAAATGCTTCAGGGAAATTTTGAACAATACAGATGCCATTTAATATTAATGAAGTAATTTCAGAGACTACAGAACTCTTCCTCTGAAATTCTGAGGAGAAATAGTACATGAGAAATCAAAGTTGGAGAGTCTGGGGATTAGCCATATGAAAGGATCCTGTAGCACCATCTTATAGCAATAGCCTGACAATGTTAAAAAAGGAATGCTGACTTTTTATATGTTTGTAATGTATGGACTGTTTAGCAAATTTTTTCCTACATTTTCTTCGATACTGGTAGAGGCTCAGATTGAATGTATGTGTTTCATTTATTTACATAATTATTTGAGACAAGGTGCTAATCATTACAGGCTGACATGAAATAAACTATTTATTTCAAGGATGTCAGCGAACTTCTAGTTCCTTGTTTTCAGCAGCTGAGTACTGAGCTGACAGGCATGAGTCCACATGCCCAGCTTATGAAGTACAGACATTGAGTCTAGGGCTTTGTGTGTGCTAGGGAAATACTCTCCCATTTAAACTAAACCGCACACCCTGTTATTTGTGTACGTTTTTATTTTAAATTTTATTTTCATCTTATTTTTGAGATTATACCATAATTAGAACATTTTACTCTCCCATTTTATCCCTCCAGACCTTTCCATATTCTCCTCTTCAAATTAATGTTTTTTAACTCATTGTTATTGCATATATCTATGTATGCACACACACATATTTTTTCCTAAATATAACCTGTACAGTCCATATGATGGTACTCATATGTATGTTTTCAGGTATGACCATTTTGCAATGAACAACAACGCTATGTGTTCTCTGGAGAAGACCACTCCTGCTCCTGGTTTTTGTCAGTTGCTCATAAATCTTTGTGTAGGTTTGAGGCCACATGTGCTTTTTCCCATGCCCTTTGGCAAGCTGATTGGTATCATAGTTGTTCTACTCATGTTTGGGGTGGCACTTGATGGGTGTGGATTCTGTCATTCCTAGGAACAATCTCAAAGGATACTACCTCATAGCCAATTTTCTGATCATCTGGCTCTTAAAATCTTTCCACACTTTATTCTACAATGTTCCATAAACGCTGGGTTCAGGTGTATCCTTTGGGTCTAGTTTTCACAGCCTATATTTTGATTGGCCGTCATTTTCTAGCCACATGCCTGAAAACTTGGGAATTAATCTGTGTGACTCCAGTCATGGTTATTGAAGGAGACTCTTAAAGCATTGACTTATTAAAGCACATAATTCTCAGCAACTATCGATAAACATGTGTTCCTGTTCCCACAAATAATGGTAACCCTTCCCCTTCATGACGGAAACTTCTATTTGCAACAGATGGAAACAACTAAACTGTGTCAAACCACACTCTCATCAGTCAGTTGGTACTAACTCATCTGTGTGCTCTTCCTTATTCTACTCTATCCAACTCTTTCATCGGGGCTGACATCATCTTTCTGACTCCCACCACAGCAATGATTCTGGTACTGGAATATTAAAAGCTCACTCATCAGCTAGAGATAATTTTTTTTGCTTTCCCTCTGGAACTTTTTCTCACCAAGCAGCAAGAGTGGTCTTTTTAGATTATAGATCTCATTACGCATTTCCCTTAATCATATCTAGAAAAAGGTTTGCTTTAACCTTATAATTCATGCCATATCCAGTACATGGTCAGCTAACTTCTGCTTTTGTCTTTCATTTCTCACCTGTGCCTCTTCTATTACTTAGGTTGTTTTTCTTAGCTCCTGGCCGACATTCTTTGAGTCATGAAATAACATGACTGACTCTGGTGTAGTTTTATTTTTTGTTTGTTTGTTTTGCAGTTTAAGCTTAAAGTGAACTCTACTGAAAAACTTTTGCTAGCACCTCAATGCATGTTGCTAATATGTCCTATTCACACAGTATTTTATTTTTGATGAATTGAAAATACGTATTTCTCTCTTCAGTGACATGTGTAGTTGATTCACTGGGTACTGGATCCATGAGAACAGAGATAATGGAAACATGGCTGTCTTCAAAACTCAAATCACATAGCCTTAATTTTTCTTCATGCTAGTCACTGACCAATAATTTTCAGACTAAGTGAACTCAGATTGATTAGTGTTTAGCGATGGTGGAGATGTGTCTTATATAATAGTAACTCTTGTTCTTCCGTACTTATTTGAGTTCCTACATCTTTGTAACTTTTGTGTCTCCTCTGGAAAAAAAAAATTGTAAGTAGCTTATTACAAAATTTCCCAGAATTGGAAAGGTATTGTGCAACATTTATAGTGGTCAGAAATTTCATGATTTGCATTTTATGTAGTCCTGCAGCTTTGTTTTGGGTGGTTCTCTTTAATAAAATCTGTGGGGACAATGAATTAGCAAGAAAGATCTAGAATTGTGCTGTGTCCATCCAGACACAACTGTTTTCCCAGCTCTATCTAATTCTTAGTTTATCTCCACATAGTCTAACTAATCACTTTCTGGAGAGATTAGAGTAGTAGTGGGTATTAAATAAGACAAACACTTATTTTTCCTGAAAATAAACTGAATCTGAGGGTCTGAGTTGAATTTTTCCTTCCATAAGCTATTTTTTCAGAGTCTAGGGATCAGAAACTAAGACTGCTTCCAATAC
Source organism: Micromys minutus (assembly GCF_963924665.1). Lineage (NCBI taxonomy): Eukaryota > Metazoa > Chordata > Mammalia > Rodentia > Muridae > Micromys > Micromys minutus. The sequence continues at coordinate 6,433,671 of NC_137963.1, forward strand.
TGTATGATAGTAAACGTCTAGAGCTGCTGATGGCTTTATTTAACAACACTTGCTGCCTAATTTTAAACCCTTCTCCAGAAAAGAGGACAGGCATTTGTTATTTATTATTTAAATGAACAAAAAATATTTGTATAACTGCTGGGGATAATGCATTTATTAAATATTTTACTAATGGCTTCTTTCATCTCTCAAAGAAAGTATGTCAAAAGAATATGAAATTTTTTCTTTTATTATCATCTTGTGCTGAAAAGCAGAGTGATTATTTGGTTTACCCCAAACCACAAAACTGGTCAAAAATATTCTGGAATTTATAATGATGCCCCTCACTACAGAAACTCATTATCTCAAATATCAAAATATAAAATTCTATTTTAAAAAATTATTAGAAACTTGAGTTCAAACTTAAATAACTAGCCTGAGTTGTATTTCTCAGAAGGAAGAGAACCATCAATGCTTTTCTGTATTGAAGAATACAATGCATACAGAAGCTATTTTTAAAATGAGAGACATTTTTTGACTCTCTTTTTGAGGACTTTCTTTTCCTGTTGTTGTGCTGGTTTGGATCCAAACGTGTGTGTTATGTGATATATATATAATACACACATATACATATCCAAATATGTGTTATATATATACGTATATATATGTATATATACATACATATATATACATACACACACACACACACACACACATATATATATATATATATATATATATATATATATATATATATAAAATCTGAGTGTCTGAGTTGAATTTTTCCTTTCGTATGCTGTTTTTTCAGAGTCTAGGGATCAGAAGCTATGACTGCTTCCAATACTGTATGATAGTAAACGTCTAGAGCTGCTGATGCCTTTATTTAACAACATATTCTTCATATATATATATATATATATATGAAGTAATCAAACGCAGAGCTGAAAACAACCAAATAGAAACAAAAAGAACTATACAAAGAATCAACAAAACCTAGAGTTGGTTCTTTGAGAAAATCAACAAGATTGATAAACTCTTAGGCAGACTAACTAGAAGATACAGAGAGAATATCCAAATTAATAAAATCAGAAATGAAAGGGGATAGATAACAACAGAAACTAAAGAAATTTAAGAAGTCATCAGATCCTATACTACAAAAGCCTATACTCAACAAAGCTGGAAAATCTAGAGGAAATGGATAATTTTCTAGATAGATACTAGGTAGCAAAATTAAATCAGGATCAGATAAATCATCTAAATAGCTCCATAATCACTAAATAAATAGAAACTGTCATTAAAAGTCTTCCAAACAAAAAAAAGCCCAGGTCCATAAGGGTTTAGGGCAGAATTCTATCAGACCTTCATAGAAGACCTAATACAAATATTCTGCAAACTATTCTACAAAATAGAAACAGGGAATACTACCCAACTCAATCTTCAAAGCCACAATCAATCTTAAACTAAAACTCCTAAACCACACAAAGACCCAACAAAGAAAGAGAACTTTAGACCAATTTTGCTCATGATTATTGATGCAAAAATACTCAGCAAAATTCCTGCAAACCAAATCTAAGAACACAAAGAAACAATCATTCACCATGATCAAGTAGGCTTAATTACAGGGACACAAGTATGGTTCAATAGAAGGAAATCCATCAATGTAATTCACTATATAAACAAACTCAAAGATAAAAAACACATGATCATTTCTTTAGACACTGAGAAAGAATTTAAAAAATTCAATAGCACTTCATGTTAAAAGTCTTGGAAAGATCAGGAACTCAAGGCCCATACTTAAACACAGTAAAAGCAATGTACAGCAAACCATAGCCAACATTAAAGTAAATGGTGAGAAACTTAAAGCAATCCTACTAAAATCAGGGACTTGACAAGGCTGCCCACTCTCCCTGCTACCTATTCAATAAAGTACTGGAAGTACTAGACAGAACAATCAGACAGTAAAAAGAGATCAAAAGGAAACAAATTGGAATGGAAAAAGTCAAAATATCACTATTTGAAGATGATAAGATAGTATATTTAAGTGACATCAAAATTTTACCAGAGGCCACCTACAGCTGATAAACAACTTCAGCAATGTAGATGGATATAAAATTAACTCAAACAAATCAGTAGCCTTCTTCTACTCAAAACATAAACAGGGTAAGAAATAAATTAGAAAAATTCACACCCTTCGCAATAATCACAAAGAATATAAAATATCTTGGTGATCAGAACCAAGCAAGTGAAAGATCTGTATGTAGGACAAGAACTTTCAAGTCTCTGAAGAAGGAAATTGAAGATCTCAGAAAACGATAAGATTTCCCATGCTCATGTATTGAAAGGATTAACATAGTAAAAATGGACATCTTGCCTAAAGCAATCTCCAAATTCAATGCAATCACCATCAAAATTTCAACTCATTTCTTCACAGACTTAGAAAGAGCAATTTGCAATTTCATTTGGAAGAATAAAAATCCCAGGATAGCAAAAAACATTCTCAACAATAAGAAAACTTCAGTGGGAATCACCATCCCTGATCTCAAACTGTATTACAGACTAATTGTGATAGAAATATGCATGGCAGGTAGATTAATGGAATAGAATTGAAAACCCAGAAATGAACCTACACACCTACGGTCACTTGACCTCTGAGAAAGAAGCTAAAAATCAATCAAAAAAGGACAGTTTCTTCAACAAACGGTGCTGGTTCAACTGGCAGTGAGCATGCAGAAGAAGAAAAATCAATCCTTTCTCATCTTTTTGTACAAAGCTCAAGTGCATGTGGAGCAAATGCCTACACATAAAACCAGGTACACTGAAACTAATAGAACAGAAAGTGGGGAAGAGCTTAGAACACATAAGCACAGGGGGAAATTTCCTGAACAGCATACCAATGGCTTATGCTATAAGATCAAGAATTGACAAATGAGACCTCATGAAATAGCAAACCTTCTGTAAGGCAAAGGATAACATCAAAAAGACAAAATGGCAACTAACAGATTGGAATAAAAATTTTACCAATTCTCTATCTGATAGAGGGTTCGAATGGCTAAGATAAAAAGCTCAGGTGACAGCAGATGCTGGTGAGGATGTGGAGAAAGAGGAAAACGCCTCCACTGTTGGTGGGGTTGTAAGCTAGTACAACCACTCTGGAAATGAGTCTGGCAGTTCCTTAGAAAATTGGATATAGTAATACCTGCAGACCCAGCTATACCACTCCTCGGCATATACTTAAGAGAAGCTCCAACATCTAACAATGTTACATGTTCCGCCATGTTTATAGCAGCATTATTTATAATAGCCAGAAGCTGATTTATCCCAGATATCTTTCACAAGAAGAATGGTGACAAACGTTGTGGTACATTTATAAAATGGAGTACTACTCACCTATTAAAAACAATGACTTCATGAAATTCCTAGGCAAATGGATGGAACTAGAGACCAACATCCTGAGTGAGGTAACCCAGTCTCAAATAAGTGGATACTAGCCCAACAGTCTCAGAATACCCAAAAACCAATATACAAAGATTATGAAGGTCAAAGAGAAGGAAGGCCAGAGGTGGATGCCTCAGTCCTTCTTAGAAAGCAGAACAAAACACACACGAGAGGAAATAATGGGACACATAGAGGAAGGAGCTGGAATTGGAGAAATGGTGCTGAGATGGGAGAAGGTGGTTGGGTATAGGAGCACCTTCATGGAGGCAATGGGAGGGGGAGGGGGTGAATTGGGGAAAAGAGGAAAACATCTAAAATGTAAATACAGGGAATATCCAATAAAAACGCAGTGAAATAAAAAAAAATTAATGAAGGGTGAGTGTAAATTAGGCCTGGAACTAAACACATCAGAAGTGATCATTATTCTGCTCTAAGAAACAGAAAAACTCATATATGAGATTACTGGGTTAATGAGTTTTCTCATGAACATAAGTGACATAAAATCTAGCTTGCCTTGATAATGCCTATTTCTTTCCATATAATGTCCTGTTAAAATATCCATATCTCACTGTCTTACTACATTCCCTAAGATAGATGAGCTGATTACCTCTCTCTGTCATTCTTTCTTACTCATCTATTCTGTTGCAGTGGGGAAACACTATAAAACCACATTGGGCCTTAAAAACTCAAACATTCTAGTCTATTTTCCTATGTGGTGCTCCTTCCTTGGTTCACCAATAGTAAACCCTCCTTATTCCTGATGCCTGGCATTTTCTTTAGGCATCCCAGTTCAAATCTTTTTAACTAATGTTTCTTATATGTCAGGAGCCGTCTAGGAGCGGAAAAGGCTAGCAAGTGATTTTTCTGGCCGTGTCCCACCATTTATGCATGCTAGACAACGGGTTAGCTCTGAGGGGCAAATGCCCACCCAATAGATTTCATCGCAGACTTCTTTTTACACCCGTTAGGCCTTATTTTATCAATATTACATAGTTTAATGATTCTTGGGCATTAGCCTACCTCATTAGACAGATTTCCTTAAAATTAACATAAAAATGAACTTTCATGAATTAATGATGCTTGTATGAATTAATGATTTCATAGAATTTATAATTTGATTCAAATAATTTCATTAAGATTTTTTTAGAAGATTGTTTAATTTGTTTTGACTGAAATACAAAGTTTGAATCAACAACAGAATATGTCTACTCATAAAATAGTAAGTAAAGCCTGTAGTATAGGGAGTACAATGAGCTGTCACAATTAGAGTCACAAGACAAAAAGGCGTGGGACAAATTTGTGATCTAGGAACAACATTCTTTGTAGGACAACAGCAATTTGATCAAAAATCACATATTACTATTGGATTGTTTCATGCTACTGAAAGTAACATTTGTTTTTAAATCTCTAGTTTTTCTTATAATATATTTTAAATTTCATTAGGTTGGGCCTACTTTGTTTAATAAGCTCTGGGTTGTGATTTGAGTATACTTTCCAGAATTCTTATTTTGGATTTAATCCACAGACTATTTTTTTAACAGAATTTATATGTACCCTTTTGGAGGTGATTATTGTTCATAAGATTGGGGCACCTATGAATACTCTAGAAACTTCATGCAAAAAGAGCAATTGCTCAGACAAGGATACATGCTCTCTTCCATCATGGCCTGCCATGTACTCTTGCAAGACTTTACAGAGAGCCCTCTCCAGATGAAATATCGCTATCATATGCAGGACCTCAACTTTGAGATTCTAGAAGCTTACAGTGAGTAAACCTTATTTCATTATAAATATGTCTATGTCATTCAGTTACATCAACAGAATTAGGCCAGGATGTTGACATTCTTGTAAAACAATAGTTTGTTTCGTTGTTTCACTGAATTACATATTAGAAAAAGGTATTTTAAAATCTCACAAGATAGGAGTGAGAAATAGGTCAGCAGTTAAGAGGACCTTTTGCACTTTCTGAAAAGGTGAATTCAGTTCCTTAGAACCATGTGGCTGCTTATTACCATCTGTAAATTTAGTTTTAGAGCATCTGAGGTCCTTTTGTGCCCTCTACAGACATCAGACACACACGTGGTACACACACACACACACACACACACACACACACACATCTTACAAATTGTCAGACATCACAAAAGCATTTGTCTGAGCATCCAAGCATTTGAGCAAGGTTTTCATTTTGAACATCCACAGTGACTACACTCTACGGGTGTCTACAATAGTAGTCTTAATGACATACCCTTATTTTGACCTTACTACCTCCCTTCTCTCATTTTCCTTTTATCTATCTGGATTTCTGGAATTATGTTGTGAAATTCTTCCTGTATCTTCTTACTTTGGCAAGCTTAAAACAAACATTATACATTCTTATTGCTATAGATTATAACTCTAAATGATTTAATACTAAATATGTTCCAGTGATTTGATTCATTTATTATAAACTTACTATAACATTGTATTAATAGTAATACCCAATCTACAAATTAAGTTTATTAATAGTTTTAAGCATCCAAGCCCTTCCATAGATAAAATGTTGAATAGTGTAAACTTTACCACATAAAATGGTACTGATTATTACCTACTATAACCATTTTGATATTACATTAAGAGCATGTGATATATGGGTCCTGTCAACCTTGTTACTGACTGAAATGTTCTTTAGTAACATAGCCATCTGTGGTATATTTGCCTTCTTCTTACCATAATCTTTATTAAACATACCAGGCATATAGGCTAGATGTATTAAATGTGGGTTCATGTTACATCATTTGTGTTACATTACATGTTATATTATTTGTGTTAATTTAATTTTTTTCATTATTTTTCTCAACATTCTATTTTTATTTGCATACTCTTTTTAAGAAAATAAAATGTAGACCGCCAAGTAAGCTTTGTAAATCCTGAGTCAAAGAGTTCTACAAAACTAAAATCCTTGGGAAAGAGTTAAATGTGAACCTTTAGTAAGTAGGTAAAATACCAAGAATAGAGAGTTAAAAGATGGCAGTAAATGGTAAACAAAAATAAGACCTATTTAAGAAGATTACAAAACAGGGGTCAGACAAAATTGGATAAAAGGAAGGAAATTAAGTTATAAATGCAGGAAATCAAAAAATGTGTAGGTGAGTAGGAAGGCCCAAAGCCTGAAATTAAGCCCACAAAGTCTGTTTCTTGAAGAAATATAAGAAAGCAGTCATAATTTTATGATATACCAAAAATGATTCTAAATATAGTCTAGTCGAAGCATTCTAAATATATTCCTGACCCCCTCCAAAAAAATAATAAGAGGTTTCTGGGAGAGAAGCATATTACCTTCCCAAGGCCTCATTAGGTTGTTGTTTAATAAGAGTAAAAACAGAGTTTCTTAGTTATTGGTTCTACTCTATTATTTCTGATAAAAGACCTTAATGAAAGAAAGTGATTTGATATATCTGACAAATGAGGCATAAGATTAACAAATTAGATCATTTGAGCATTTAAAAAGATAATCACTAGCAAGTCTTGTTTAAAAATACTTAGTTTAAATCATTTATAATCACATAAAAATTGGAAACAATGTAATTATTCCGTCATGATAGTATGCCTATATAATCATGATGCAACCAGAAGATATATTTTAAAAATACAGTTACTAAAATAATAGCATGGCCTCACAATTTCATGTGATACATATGGAGGAAATACTAAATATGAAGTTGTAGCATTGTATAATGTCTTCTGTGGGTTTCTCATTCTGTTTTCTGCTAATGATGTTTTTGTTTTATTATAATGAGCCTCTGTTCGGGACATATTGCTTTATTATTTAGAAGAAGAATAATTGCCCTTACCTTTCCACTTTGGAAAGCCTACTTGAGAGTAATGATGCAGTTTGTCCTTCTGTTTTGAAATCACACTTTGGCTCTTTTAGGATGAGGAAAGAAATATAATGTAACTTCAAAATAAATGGTTTAACTAGCATTTACTACAACAGACTATATACTGCCAAGGGTCATTTGTACCTTCAAGAACATCCTTTGCCTTCTGAATGTAAAATGCAAGTAATGATGAATGCACAAATAAACTTTAAAATCATGGTGAAATATAGTGGGAATGAAATAAATGGTGGTTTCATAGAACATATCACACAATATTTTACATGCTGTGTGCTCTAGTGTGGTAAGGGAGTGCTTTCCTCTAAATTACTGAGATATTCACATCAGTGAGCTACAGTCACGACACTCTGGGAACTCTCTTCTTATACAACACTACATTCTTTCTTCCGTGGTCATCTTTATGTAAAGTTCAATTGATATGTCCAGGGCCCAGGTCCCCTTGCTTTGATGTAACAATTTTCACAGATAATATTAGTTCCAGAGAGTCCGATGGGATGGGCTGAGAACTAAGTTGTAAGTTCTGTGCAGTTCCACTATCTACCTATCCGAGTTTCTTACTTTTATCCCTTTCATTGTTTGTATCCCAACAGCATTGCCCAACTAAATTTCTATAAATATTTTCCTACACCAATATCCTACCCATGGGCAGTACCACAGAACAGACATTCTTTGGAGAGAAAATATAAATTTATTTGTAAAAGATAGTAAGGAGATGCCCTAAACAAAAAATACTATAACATGAAGAAACTTGTACATCTCAAAGGAAAGAAAGGAAACTAATATGGACACCCTGGTCAAATTTGCATAGCCAGGGTACTCCCTGAGTACAGATTGATACATGGGTTTCTTTGAGAATGAAACCTATGTTTATTTCCTTTTTTTTTTTTTTTTTTTTTTTGGAGAAATTATGGTACTTTGTTGTGTGAAGGAAGTATTGTAATACTTAATCATGAAACCTTACTTATGCTCATATAAACACTGAGTTATGTGTCCTTTGAGTTGGTACCTTATGCATATATGATATTCCTAAATTATCATAATTTTAAAATATCATAGTGATTTTATATTATGTTCAACTAAATGTTTTTTATATAACTATTGGTGTGTCTTAGGAAAAAACAGTTGGAAGTCATAAAGACACAATTACTATGTGAAGACCAGGTGGGCTGCCTGAAGACTTTCTCCACAATCTCTGTTTCTCCAGATTCAATTCTCAGCATCTCCTGTAGGGCAGCAACAGTCCATCCTCCCTGGTCTCACTTCCTCCAACTTCCAACACAAGTATTCCCCTTGAACACAGCAAAACAGGCCAGTAAAATATGCAACATACAGATAACCCAATGAAATCCAGAGATTTAAAAAAATAAATACAACCCCCCCCAAAACAAAACAACAGCAACAAGGAATAAAACACAAACTTAACACATAATCCTGACAAAGTAAGTACTGCTGGGATATGACCTTTTTGACCTGAGGTGTACTACGGAGCTACAGCAATGAAAACCACAGATACACTGAAGAAATTCAAATGAAAACACAGATTTAAAGCTGCTTAAGTATGGATACCTGACATTTGTTCAAAAAGCCAAAAATCTTCAATAAAAAAAAAGAGTCTTCATTAAATGGTGCTGATGAAATGGATTTCTGCATGTGGAATGCAGATAAATCCATAAGTATCACCCTGCACAAATCTAAGTCCGTGTGAATTAAAAGCATCAACATCAAACCAAACTCAGTGAACCTAACAGAAGAGAATGTGTGGAAAAGCCTTTAATGCATCAGGACAACTTCTAAACATAACATCAATAGAGGTGGCACTAAGATCAGTGATTTTAAATGGAACCTCATGAAACTGAAAAGTTCCTACACAACAAATGGTACTGTCAATTGGACAAAGTGACAGTGTATAGAGGGGAAAAATAATTTTACCAATCCATCATCAACAGACGACTAACATCCAAAATAAATAAAGAACCCAAGAAACTAGACAGCAGCAGCAACAACAAAAAATGAACTAACTTAATTTTAAAATGTGATACAGATCTAAATAGAGAATTCTTAAAAGAGGAATCACAGTCGAGAGACAACGAAATATCCAAATTCTTAGCCATCAAAAAAGTACAAATCAAAACGACTTTGTGATTCCATCTTATACCTGTCAGAATGGCTAAGAGCAATAACACAAGTGACAGTTCATGATGGTGAGGATATAGATCAAGGGTAACACTCTTGTATTGCCCGCTGGGTGTGTGAAGCTGTATAGCCACTGCGGAAATCAATACATCAGGTCTTCCCATATTGAAAATCAATCTACTTCAAGAATCAGGACACTACTCTTGGGCAAATACCCAAAATATGCTTTATCCAACCACAGAAACACTTACCCAGGTATGTTTATTGTGACTTTATTTACAATACAACCTAAGTGTCCCTCAGCTGAAGAATGGACAAAAAATATAGCACATTCAGGCTATGAAATATTACTTACCTGTTTGCTTTTTTCTTTCCTAATGAAATCCAGAAATTTGAAGGCAAGTGGATACAACCAGAAAAAAATCATACTATGTGAGGTAACTCAGACCCAGAAAGAAAAATATGGTATGTGTTCACAATGATAATCAAGCTACAGTTCACAGAACCAGAGAGGTTAGGTAAAGAGATGAGCTCTAGGGGAATCGTGGAACTCATTGGTAAGGGGAAATAAAATAAATTCTGCAGGTGGACTGGGAACAAGTGAGACTGGAGTAGGGAGGATCAGGTGTGGTTGTGAAGGAGGGCAGAAGAAAGTGAAAGGAGAGACACCTGGAATTTGGGATCATTAGAGGGTCGTTAAATAAGAGTCCATGAGTTATTGAGGAATAAAAAGTGGACACTAAAAGGGTAAATGTGAGGAGAGTCAAAGGATAAATGATATAATTATATGTTAAATACTTTCTATAAACTCCGTTTTGCTTTTTTGTTTGTTTGTGGTTTTGATCAGGTAAAAGCAAACAAATAAACAAAAATTCCCTGAGCCCCACCAAAATATCCAGGGCTCAGTGAATTCTACTAGGCCAAAACCAACCAAACAAAAAAGCCCAAACAAAAAACAAACAAAGCAACATTGTACCATCACTCATCAAACTACTCCTCAAAATATAGAAGGAAGAAACATTCTAAATCTCTTTTATAAAACCAGAATTACTAATATCTAAGACAGATAGAATTCCAAAACCAAAAGAGTTTATAGACCTACACCTCTGATAAATATAAACATGAACATTCACAACAAACTGTTGCAAATTGAATTAAAATCATATTAAAATGGCCATGCATCATGGCTAGCTTAGTTTAATCTCTATGACACAAGGATGACTTAGCATACACAAATAAATGCAATTCACTACTAACATAGACTAAAGGACAGAAAACATATAATCACCTTATTGAATGCTAAAAAAGGTTTTTGACAAAATATAAATATTCCTTTATGAAGAAAAGTCCTAGAGAGGTTAGGAATAAATACAATAAAGCAATATACAGAAAGCTCACAGCCAAAATCATCCTAAAGGGAGAAGAATATAAGGTATTTCCACAAAACTAAGGATGAACACAAAGACATCTAGTTTCACTATTTCCATCAAGCCTTGATGTCTTGGCTAGAGCAATAACACAAGTTAAGAAGATGAAGGGATACAGATAAAAATTCAAAAGTAAAATCATCCTTATTTGCAGAATATGTGATTTTATACGGAAGATAATCTAAAGCCTACACCAGAACTATCCTAAAAAATACACACATCAAAGTAGAAGGATTTAAAATTTACACATAAAAGTCAATAGTCCCTGCTACATATTCGGCTGGAGCCATGGGTCTCTCCATGTGCATAGCATTGTCTGGCATCAGTAGGAGGAGAGGCCATTCGTCCCATGAAGGCTCATTTCCCCAGTATAGAAGAATGCCAGGGCGATGAGATGGGGGTGGGAACATCTTCATAGAGGCAGGGGCATTGAGGGGGGTATGAGAGGGGTTTTGCCAGGTTGTCTTGGTTTCCCTGAGGTAAGTTCTTTTGCTTTCCTCTTGCCATCTTGTTGTCTGTGATTATACATGGTCTTGTTGCCAGTGATTGGTTCCTGTCTCCCTGGATGTCTGCTGTTCCTTGTGGCAGATGGTCTGAGCACCTGTTATGCACACACGGGCTTGCCAGGTGGAAACAGAGACCCTAGGGCAGGGTTTCTGTTCCCCTGAACCAATGGGGGGTTCACTTTCTGAGCACTCAGCACAGACCTTTCTGCTCCCTGACTACTTGCAGTGCAGTCTCACCAGGCCTGTGTCAGAACTCAATATCCTTCATTTGTACAAACAACAAAGACACTGAGCAAAAGTCAATAAAACAATGATATTCACAATTGCCATAAAAACATTCTAGAATAAATTTAACCAAAGAAATAAAGGACTTTACATTGAAAACATTAAGACACTGAGAAAAAAAGAAGCTAAAAGAAAACATGTTAAAAGATTGAGAGATGTCACATAGTAATAGATTGTGAGAATTACTAGTGTGTATGTGCCTTTCTACAAATTCAGCACAATCAAAATTCCATTTAAATTCTTTACAAAACTTTTAAAACCATTCAACTCCATATGGAAATACAAGAGACAAAGGACAGCTAAAATCATGCTGAAAAGCAATGAATGTCAAACAGTGAACAAACAAAACAAAACAACAAACCTTCTGAAGGTGTGACCAACCTGGATGTCAACAGATACTGTACAGCTATAATAATGAAAACAGCACAGTGCTACTAGAACAATCCGACTCGTGGACTGATACAATGAAAGGGTTATCAACTGAAATGTAAATGCAGAGAATATCCAATTAAAATGTAACAGTTTCACATATAAATTCCCTCTCTTCTATCCACCTGTGCTTTGGCAAAGAAGACAACAAGCAGTGTAGAAAGGAGAACATCATCTGTAATTGATGCTGGTCAAATTGGACAGATACATGCAGAAGAATGAGATTCTAGCCTCTGTCTTTCTTAGAAGGGAGAACAGAACACTCGTGGGAGGAGGTACAGGATCAAGAGTAAGAGCAGGGGTTGAAGAAGGGAACATTCAGGGGCTGTTTCACCTGGGGATCCACCCCACTGGCAACCACCTGGCTCAAGCACTATCACTGATGGTGGGACTGATGTGCTTGCTGGCTAAAACCAGATCAGGGTGTCTCCTCAGGGGCTCTGCCAGAGTCATGCAGATGAGCATGCTTACAGCTAACTATCAGACTGAGCACAGGGACCCCAGTGAGCCCGCTAGGTGTGTGTGGGGGGCAACGAAGGATTAAAGGGGGTTGTGGCCTATGGGAAGAACAACAATGTCGACCATCCAAATTCTCCACAGCTCCCATGGACTAGAACACCAACCATTGAGCACACATGGAGAGACCCATGGCTCGAGTTGCATATGTAGCAGAGGATGGCATTGCCTGGCTTCAATGGGAGGAGAGGCCTTTGGCCCAGTGAAGACACGTTTTCCTGATGTAGAGAAATGCCAAGGCACTGAGGTAGAGAGGGTGATTAGAAGCTAGTACATCATCATGAAGACAAGTAGAGGGGGAGGGGGCATGAGAGCGGGGTGGGTGAAGGGAATAACATTTCAAATGTAAATAGAGAGTATCTAATAAAAAATTTTAAAAATTAAAATATTCCAGCCTCATCTCTTACCCTGCACATATCTCTATTAAAAATGAATCAACATAAGATCAGGTATTCTGAATTTGAGAAAGAAACTTAAGAAATGTACTTGAACTCATTGGCACATGCGGAATTTTCTCAACAGCACTCCATTAGAAGAAATTAATAACTGACAAAAATGGGGCAACACGAAACTAAAAGTATTTTCAACAGCAAATGGCACCATCATTCAAGGAAAGAATTTTACAGAATAAGAAAAAAAAATCACAAGCTATACATCTGAAAGAGGACAAGTATCTTCAATGCATAAAGAGGTTCCCAAAAGAAACATCAAGAAAACAACAAGAGTTTAAGAACAAATCTATGAATAAACAGGTACCAAAATGAGAAGAGCCTGCGAATTTCCAAAAAGGTCCCAGTTCAACTGCCTGTGGTGGTGGAGAAATTCAAAAGAGAGGGAATTGGGACAACTTCTGAACTTGTATTTTACCTTGGGAGCAGGAGTCTTATGCCTTGAAAGCTAATGCTTGACTTTCATTGTTTCCCTCTCTTTATCAAGTCCAGGTTGATTTCACTTCACTTCCATCAAAAGAATGAGTGTGGCCTTCTGCAAATAAACCTCTTTCCAGCCTTTCTGCTCTTCCCACTCTCTGTTCACTATGGGAGACTCTTTGTCTCCCATTTTTTTATAAGCATGTGCTAACGACTTCATTTGTTAGAACAAAAGTTTTAACTAAGACATCATTAAAACAAGTCTGTAAAGTTTCACTTATGAACACACCATATATATGCAAACTTCGTGACAATTCCTAACCAGTCCTCCTGGTCTTCCTCAAACAATTCAGTCTAACCTTCTCCTGCTGTCACAACAAGTAGCCTTCTACCAATTTCTTCCTTAGCCCTGCCTGACTATTCACTCATAGATGAAAATCTAACTTTAACCTTAGAAACATTCTGGCTTTGTCATAATATTGGACAGAAAGATAGGCATGATGCTGTGCCAAGGATGCAAATTTAAAAGCTTTAAAAATGTGCTAGAGAGATGGCTCAGCAACCATCTTTAATGGGATCCAGTGTTCTCTTCTGGTGTGTCTGAAGACAGCTACAATGTACTCATATAAAATAAATAAATCCTATTTAAATGCTTTAAAAACGATATAAAGTTAATTGTTTTTAGAAATGTGCAAAAGACATTTTTGTTTGATTGGTTGATTAATTTTGATGATGGGTAAGTGCATAAAATATATTTGATACTGCAAGTGAGTGTAAAATTTAATGTGAACTTTCGCAGCTTTAATTCTGAATATATAGAAGTTCATTGATTTTTATAGACTTTGGTCAAATTAATTTTGCTGTGTAATATTTTTATTTGCAAGTACTTCTTTAATAATAACATTTAAAAATAAAAGCAAAAATGCATTTTTCTCAAAAGAAAAATCACTAAAAATGATCTGATGATCTGAGGCTCTTTTTATTTTTACTTGACAGATTTTATTTTATTTTATTTTTTTGACTGCAGACTTTTCAACATTTGATCAGATTGCAACCATTTAAGGTTCTTAAGTAGTGTTATAAACACTTGCATGTAAACTACTCTTTTATTAATTGAACAACTTTATTTTTTGAAAAGAGAGATAAATGTACAAATTTTAAAGCATTTTTGCATAAAACTATATGAATATATTTTTGTTAGTACTTGATTTTTATAAGGTTTGATAGTATGCATTGAAATCTTACTAGTTACCATAAGCCTAAAGTAATATAAAACAAAACTTAACTTGGAAATAGTCAAAGTTCTCTTGGTGTGTAAAAGTTAAACATAATGATTTTTAAATACCAGGAATGCCACAATGCTGACTTCTTAGCTCTTGAATTATTAATGATTTAAGGTCTAGGTATACCACACTCTGAGAGGGCGCTATACTAAAAGAAAACCTCAAGGAGGCTGGGAAGATAGGAGTACAATAGGGACTAGAGATGGTTCAAGCATTAAAAGCACTGACTGCTCTTCCAGGGGTCCCCAGAAGACATATGGTGGCTCACAACCATCTGTAATGGGATCCAGTGCCCTCTGTTGGTGTGTCTGAAGACAGCTACTGCGCACTCATATATGTAAAATAAATTCTAAAACCAAAAAAGAACAGAAGGAAGATACCAGGACAGAGAGCACTGTGCCCTGATCAAGAGTTTTCCAAGAGAAATAATGAAAACAACTGGAGTTGAGACCATTCTTATGACATTTTAGCAAAGAAAGGGCTGTTTTCTGCTCTTGTTCTAAAAAAAAAAAAAAAAGAGACTAATTGACTAATTTCTCTGGAGGAGGAGATTTCAAGAGAGGATAATACTGACACTTTCACATGGTTATTAAAAATCAATATTATGCAGATCTACAATGAAAGAAAACAAGTAAAGTAAAAAGAAGAACATAATTTGCAGACTGATCGATCATGCTTGCAGCTAACCATCGGTCTGAACTTGGGGATCCCAATGAGGTTGCTAAAAAAAGAACCTAAGAAGCTGAAGGGGGTTGCATCCTCATGGGAAGAACAACATTATCAACCAACCAAACCTTGCAAAACTCCCATGATGTAAAACACCAGCCTTTGTGTGCTCTTTGAGAGACCTATTGATTCAGTTGCGTATGTAGCTGAAGATAGCAGTGTCTGACATCAATGTGAGAAGAGACTTTTCTTCTAGAGAGGGCACGTTTTTCCAATGTAGGGGAATGCCAAGGCAATGGGGTGGAGAGGGGGATCAGGAGGGAGTGCACTTTTGTGAAGGCATATGAAGGGGGAGGGGGGAGAGAAAGGGAGGAGTAAAGGTATAACATCTCAAATGTAAATACAGAATATCTAATAAAAAAACTAAAAATATAATTTAAGACTGAGGAGAATATAAGCATTTCAAAAGGTAGCACTGGAGATAAGGCTTGGTCGGAAAGTGATCATGAGCTGAAGATGTTGGTCTTCAATGGAGCAAAAGGAGTGGTAGCCTTGGGGTCAAAGCACATTAGCTTAGGAGTCCAACTTGTGGAAGGAGAGGTTTACAGCATTTTCTCCTCCTAAGCCCACAACAAATGAAAGCTACCATGAATTTTACTCACTGACACCAGGTTCCTTCCCAACCAGGCAGCCACGCATGACAGTTTCACCCAAGAGGTTTTGGGCTTAGAGTCATGAAGGACATGTGAGTGAAGAAGCTATGGTACCTTACTTTGATGTAAATGAGTGAGGTTGAGTATTTGATAAAGGAGACCCTGCATGAAGGTCCTGAGATGGTAAGAGACCCCAAACGTGATGCTGCTGTCATGGTGAAGGCTCCATTGTGTTGGAGACTTTAATATCTTGGCAATGCCTAGTTGTGAGAAGACTTCAAAGAATGCTGCATACTGGTTGTAGAGTCAGCACAAGAATGACAAGTATTATGAAAGTGGTAAAGTCAGAAAGGCAGAGCCAGCTTAGCCATCTTACATCAGACAGAGAACTACAGAATATGGAGTTTGTCCTGCTGGCTTTCAGTCTTGGCTCGGCCCAGTATTTCCCCCACTGTGTCTTCATTCCTCGCTTTAGAAATAATAATGTATGATCTATGTCCTCTATGCTCTTGTATGTTGGAAGTAAAATTGTGCTTGGTAGAAAACTTTTATGATTGAGTTTGTATGGTTCCTTTTTTTTTCCTGATATAAATCTGTACTACTGTGTATCAGAAGAAAATGTTGACACGGAAAAATAGAGAAGCATTTACCCACCCCCCTTTGAACTTTGTAACCCAACTTCCTCGTGTGATTTGAATAAAACCTGGGGCAGAGTCAAGTCTATATGAGCATTCTGACTCCTGAGTTGAGAAAACTCTCATGAAAATGAACAAACCTGTCACTTTCCTCAATTTATGTGTTTTTTATTCACTGACCATGAATTCCTAGTCCTTGATGGCCTCCAACTCATGTCAAGCTGGATGCTGGCACAATTTCAAAAGACTGGAGCTTATTTCATGGTCAAATATTTCTTCCACATATATCCAGCAAGCCAGTTTTAATGATAATTTTCTTTGGTGTATAATTAACCTGAAAGTCTTGTTAGTATAGAATAGAGATAGGCCATGTCATTATACTCCGACTTATGTCTGAACCAGGGCAAGAACCTGATAAATGCTAATCAATACTGGTAAAAGAAAACAGTTATGGGCTTATAGATAACGAAAGAGATTGTCATGGGTCATTGTCAGTATTTTATTATGTGAAGAAACACCATGACTATGGAAACTCTCATAAAGAAAAACATTAAATTCTGGTTTTCCTACACTCCAGATATTTAGTTAATTGTTGTTATGGCAAGTAACATAATGGCATGTAGGCAGACATGCTATGGGACTAGTTGCTGAGAGTTCTACATCTGGATCTGCACGGAGAAGAATGGGAAGAAACACTGGACCTGGCTTGAACATTTGAAACTCCAAAGCCCACCCAAACTTTTTCTCATAAGGCCACCCATCCTTATCTTTGTCAAATAGTTCCACTCCCTATTGACCAAGCATTTAAATATATGAGCCTTTGGGGGCTATTCCCATTGAAACAAACTACCATATTCTACTTCTTGGCCCCTATAGGCTTGTAGTCATTTCTTAATGGAAAAATGGATTCAGTCCAGCTTCAAAAGTTCCTATACTCTCTTACAGTTAAAAGTCCAAAGTATAGTTTGAGACTAATAGCAGTCTCTTAACTGTAACCCTCTACTGAATCAAAATAAAACATATCACATACATCCAACATACAATAGCACAGAATGTTTAATACTACTTGGATTAGGTTATTGAATCTCATGGACAGGGCCTTGGAGAAATTGCAGAGAGTTCTACATTTAGAGCTGCAGACAGCCGGATGAGAACAGACACTTGGGGCTGACTTGATCATTTGAAACTCCAAATCCCATTAAAATAAACTGCAAAAAGCAAATGCTTTTCCCTGAGTAGATCCTATGTGTGGAATATCTTCCATGGGGATATATTTGTCTGTTATTAAAATACCCCTTTTCTTCCTCTTATAAAACTATTAGTCACCATTTTATGTTGACCTTAGTGAAACTACATCATCTTAATTTATCTATATCAGAAGAAATGATTTATAAATAAGGTTCCATTCATAGGTACTTCAAGTGGAATTTGAACAATTTGACCCAGGACATGTATCTAGAAACTTGAAAGACATGATATGGGGTGTCAGAAAATGATCTCTTAATTTTCACTACTCATATATTTTTTTCTAAAGAGTCTTCTTCACAAGTTTCTTTATGTCAGAGAATGACCTTGAACTTCTTGCTCTCTTGCCTCAGTTTCCCAAGTGCTCATCTTGCAGTCCTGTTCCACCATCCTTAGTTTTATGCTATTCTGGAATCTAACCCAGGGCTTTAAACATGCTAGAAAATTACTTTGTCAACTGAACTGTGTCCTCAGGTCTCTGTTTTATTTTTTTTTCTAGTCAAAGTAATAAAAAGGAACAGTTCTCTATTATCTTTAGATTTTGTCAGCCACAATCATTGATCATGTCTGACATGAGCTGATTTCTGTTGTTTCATGGGGTCAAACTCTGACCATTTCTGACATTCATCAGCATTGGTCCCATCTGAATAAAGGAGCTTATCTTTAGCAGAAGATGAAATTCTGTAAATTCAAGAGCCAAACTAAATACCATTCTCTTTCTTTGTATAACAGAGCTGTCCTTCCTTTATCTGTAAAATGAGCATTATGGTTCGATGGTATTATGTTAAACTTTTTTAAATTAAGTATTTAGTAAATACATAAGCAGGTGAACAATAGCTTGTATCACAAGAATAGTTAATGTAACATTGTTTAATAACAGCTGTTTCTGATTGCTGTTGCTTCCTTAGAATCCTTGGTTCTTAGATTTTGATATTTATCTATTAATATCTGTCTAGGTTAATTTTGAATATTCTTAAACCTTGGCCTAAAGGGAGTAAGGGACAACATATTATCTATTAACCCTTTGCTCATAATATGGCCAACATAGTTTTTTCTATTTTCACTATATCAGAAAAATATCAGTATATAAATAAAGTATTTATTAACAATATGCATATATTAAATATTCATGGATCAAATATCTTGATGATAAATCTGAGGAAAAATGGAAACAGAGTTGCGGAGCTAGAGACATAGGGCTTGAAGTGCTCTTTCAGAATACTCACATTTCATTTCAAGTAGCCATATTGGGTAGCTCCAAGATGCTTGTAGCTCCAGCCTCAAGAGCTTCAACACTGTGGGCTTCTGAGGGCACCTGGAGTAATATGCTTACACTCCTATTAAACAGACACACAAATACACAAGATACAAAATGGTTAAAATGTCTTTAAAAACAAACAAACCAACAAACATGTTTCTATAGTCCATATGACTTCTCAACCACAGCTCTAAAACTTCCTGCATAAGTTTTTGTATAGGTAGAATGGAGTGTTTTAGCAGCTTCACTTTGAACTATTGTATTGCTGTTTCTTTCTCTCATCTGAGGAATTTCAGAGTGATTCATATACACTGAGAAAATTCAGGAGACAGTGACACTGATTCAGAGAAACACGTGGCTTTCTGGATAGTCTGTGCTCCTAAAGGACAGAGCAGACATCATTTATCCTTGTTCTTCTACGCGTCTTTTAGGTACAAAAGAAATAAAAAAATATTTGATAAATGAATGAATAACTAAATGACTAAGTGTTGACTTAATTAGATCAACTTAGAAAAACACACATGAGGTTCTACCGAAATATGTTTATTCATAAATATTCACCAAAATATTTTATGCATTCTTAATATGAAAGTAGAATTAGTGCCTCACAAGACTAGAACACACTCAGTGAATCATTTGGGTGTTTGCAGGCCAATCAAGATAATATTACTTCTAATTGCTATTCCTAAAAGCGGTTAATGTTTTCCCCATGCTTGACTTGTAAGCACTCAGGTGCGAAATTCATTCTTGTCTTTAAGAACATCTTAGTAATTAGTCCCCTTCTGAATCTTGGAATCAGAGTCTCCCATGGATGGGTTAAAATGACAGGGGAAGTATTTCAGTGCACATAGGAATCAGCGTGTCACAATGAAGATTTATTAGATCTAGCCAGCCAAGTGATCACTAGAAGCAAATAATCAAAAGAACAAATTTCCAGGGAGGGTTCCACAAGTATTTCTTTTATTCAGAAAGCTTACAAAACTCTAGTCTATTACAGAGCAAGGCTCAAGGGACAGGGGCCAGTGTACTCAATAACCCAGATCTTGCTTAAAGATGTTGACCGAAAAAACACTATAACACTGGAGATCAGTTTTTGTTTATAAGTGGTTTTATACTTTGTGGTGCTCAGTTGAGGTCTTTGGGATTTGTTTGGCTGCCAGCTCAAGCTGCTGTTTGAAAAGAGCAGTACCATATGCAGCACATGCATATTCAGTGGTGTAGTTCTTCCTGTGGGAAGGGAGGGGGTGCCAGGGCTCAAGGCTCACAATGTGAATTTGCATCTCACTTTGCATAAATTTGCATGCAGACTTCAGAAGCCTTTAATTTCAAGTATGTAAAATGAAACGAATCAGTGCAATCTACTGCAATTGTTTTCCAAGGCATTAATCACATGAAATACATCCCAGCTTTCCTTAACCAATTAATTTAATCATATCCAAGGTTAGCAGAGACAGGAAAGTAATGAGCAATGGTTGCCAAGTGCCTGGCCTGAGGTTGGAACTTCATAGTATACATGTAATCTTCTGTACTTCCTTAGTATCTCTTTCTACCAATCTTTCCATCTTTGTAGAATGTATATTAACATCTCCAAAATACTGTATTTTCTTCCACTGCCTATCTCTGAATAATTATACATCTCTCCTTTGTATAATTCAAAAGCGGTCATGTGACTTAGCCTGATAAATGAAATGTGAAAGGCAGTGGTATAGGACCCAGTGAAATGGAAACTGTAAGAACTTACACAAGGTTCAGTGCCTAATCTTCTTTTCCCCCCAGTGTAAGCAACCTTCTTAATTAAGATTACACCATTGCCCTGGATCCAGGTAAAGACAAAGAAAAGCTGAATTACACATATCTCCACAAGGGTTGTGTGGCAGAAGAAATAAATATAGCTATGTGGAAGATGCTAGAATGTTCTTTGCTCCAACATAGCTAAAGCATGATAAATCATAGGGGATACATGCTTTAAATATTTATCAGTTTGGCTTAATATTAACAAAAGTTAGGCAGAAGAAAAAGTAGTATATGGTATATTTCATATTGTTAAGCAATATATGTGGGTGAGGAGAAAATGCTTCAGTTTAGGCTCATTATACATCTTCATGGAAAGGACTAATAAAGTAGATATTATATATTCTCTATTTGAAGAGAATAAATTACATATTTTCTCTTTGTCAAGATAGAACAGACTACTTAAATTCCTTGACACTGGCAAAACTATAAAACTTTGTTTGACTATTGAAACAGGAACAGTTTTTGTCTTTATGAAACTTTGAAGCTCTCCCTATTGCAAGATGAAAAAACAATTCTGTTACATGCTAGTTTCTACATATTGTTTCTCAGTACATTTTAAGTCACTATTACAGCAAGGTGAAAGAAATTAAAGTTGTTACCCAATGAATAATCAAACAATAAAACCTTAAATTCTTAATCTGAAAAACTGATAGTTTTCTCTATTCCCAAAATAAAATTATGTGAATAATTAAAAAAATAATACAGTAATATATATCACAGAAAATTAGGGTACAATTTTCTTTGATCCAATCACTACCAGTGGCTTTGTTTCTGTCCCACAATACTGTCTTACAAATTTTAAATGTGTATTAATTTGTCAATGATCCTAAGAATGCAGAATGTCAAACAAAAAGAAAACATGCTTTAGAATTTTATTTTTATATTATTCCCAAAAGAGAAGGACCATCAATCACAGATATGTGGTTTCTCATTCTTTTCCCAAGTACATGCTGCTGGTTTATCAGGAATGTTCATATAATTAATAATTTCAATGTTTCTTTGAAACTTTTTCAGACCTATTACAAAATTAGAAGGATACTTCATGCTCTCAATTCTAAATATCTATGCTCCAAATGCAAGGGCACCTAAATTCATAAAAGACATCTTACTAAAGCTCAAAGTACACTTTGCACTTCACACAATAATAGTGGGAGACTTCAACACCCCATTCTCATCAATGGACAGATCATGGAAACAGAAATTAAATAGAGACACAGTGAAACTAACAGAAGTTATGAACCAAATGGATTTAACCAGTATCTATAGAACATTTCATCCTAAAACAAAAGAATACACCTTCCTCTCAGCACCTCATGGTACCTTCTCCAAAACTGACCATATAAAGATGCTTCATAGTGCAGATGCTTCATTCTTTCTTTTCAGGAGGAACAAAAGTATCCACAAAAGGAAATACAAAGACAAAGTTTGAAGCACAGACAGAAGCAAAGAGACAGCACCACCTGGGGATCCATCCCATATGTAGTCACCAAACTCAGTCACTATTGCTGATGCCAAGAAGTACATGCTTACAGGAGCCTCATGTGGCTGGTTCCTGAGAGGCTCTGCCAGATCATGACAAATACAGAGGCAGATGCTCAGAGCAGACCATTAAACTGAGAACAGGGTCCCCCATGGAGGAGTTAGAGAAAAGACTGAAGGAGCATATGGGGGTTTGCAACCCCATAAGAACTACAATACCAACCAACCAGAGCTCCCAGGGACTAAACCATTATCCAAAGAGTTCACATGGAGAGACCCATGGCTCCAGCTGCACTCGTAGCAGAGGATGGATTCATTGGGCAGCAGTGAGAGGAGAAGCCCTTGGTCCTGTCAAGGATCAGTGCCCAGGGTAGGGAATGTCAGGGTGGGGAGGCACAAGCAGGTGGGTGGGGGTAGGAGAATCACCCCCAGAGAAGCAGCTGGAGGGGGAGTGGGATAGGGTGTTAATGAGGAGGTGGACCCAGGAAAGTCGATAACATTCAAAATGTAAATAAAATATATTTAATAAAAAGATAAAGACAATAATTTAAAAAAAATGATAAGGAGGGACTTTATTGTTCAAAGGATGAAATTTACTGAATGAAAACTGGCAATGTTTTATCACACAAAAAATCTTAAATTAAAATCTGTGGTCAACTACATTGGTCGTACTCTCGGGAATAAAAAAGAAATGCTTAAGGAAGCACCCCCAAGAACCTCCTGAATTTTTTTTTTGGCTGGGTTCCCACACATTTCTTTGCTCAACTCTATTTTTTCTGGCTTATCAGAGCTGATGAAAGGAAATATAAACCAGAACAGGAACAAAATGAGTTAGGAAAAACAACCCACCCTAACTATGACCCTCTTGCCCATGGAGACCACAGCATGCAGCACAGACATACTTGAAATGGAACAGTCAGAGTAAAAAGAAAAAAAAAATCAGAAGACTCCTCATTCTAGAAATTTCAGAATTAGTGAATGTGTAAAAAGAAATCATTTATGTTTTAAACTGACCAGGACCCTGATATAATAATACTTGTTAATTGATAGATGGCTGGGTGTACAGCTCAGGAGCACACTCTTACTCTTATTTATCAGAAAAATGATTGCTTGGGCTTGAGGTACTTAAGTCAGAGAAGGAATGAAGAAGTAGAATTGTGTTGTTTGGAATGTTTCTTAAGAAAGCATAAGTCTGAGCTCTATTGTCCAAGAATCAAGAATATTCTGTCTTCAAATAAGTAGTGACTGAGGATCTTCCAGGAATTCTGAGGTCCTACAGTGTTCCTGCAAGAGAAGGTAGAGCTGTGCACACCAGGCTTTTAGAACCACCTGACCCTCACCATTCACTATCTTACTTGTCCACCAGGGAAAAGCTGTGTTTGTGGGCTAAAGTTCAACATGATGAATAAGCAAATATGCATTCCTTTTCCTTATGGAAGGTCAACAATTTTGAATTCCATTCATTTGCACGATTTCTTTATGTTGGATTTTTTTTTTCATTAAAACTTCATTGTGAAGAACTTGTAAATACAATATAAAATTATATATCAATATATCGGTAGACCCAAAGTATATCCTCAGGATAGGTGTTAGAACAGTCATTCTGAAGCCATGGGACTTCACACAGGTCTTACAATTTAACTGACAATTGTATTTATACTCACTTTTCCATCATCAGTCAATGACAGAGGTAAAAGTAATAAAAATAACTTTATAACTATCTGTATATCATTTTCCATGGCTCATGTGTCCATGGCCTGTATTTTCTTCTTCCTGGGATTTCTTGGTGACATCTATTTTAACTGAGATCTATACATTCTAACTGATGACATCTCAAAAGTCATGTCACCGTGCATTTCCTTGATGGCTAAGGATATCAACTACCTTTAAAAATAGTTACTGGACATTGTATACCTTTTTCTTTCTTTTTGAGAATTGTTCATTAAATTCATTCATCCATTTGTTGAATGGTAGGTTTTATTTCGTTATAATGTAATTTTTCAAATTCTTTGTATACACTGGCTGTTAGCCCTTTGTCTAAAGGAAGATGATAAAGAGCTTCTCCTGGTCTGTGGGATGGCTGTGTTTTATGATAGTTTCCTCTGCTGTACACAAACCTTATTTTTCTCCTCTGGGAGAAAAGTCTTATCTTCTCCTTCGCTGATCAGAGGATTTTAGTGGATGGGATCCACTTTTTATCTTTTATTTCAGATTTAGAAATCCTGCAGACATGGTCACATCCTTACCATGACACTGCCTGCTAAGACCACCACAGAATCCTCCGAAGAAGCAGGCACAGCCTTTATGCCTGCTCTGCCCTTTGTCTTCCTGTTCCTCCTCTGTACCTCTAAATTGCCTGCATTGCTGCACAGGTGTCATGTGCCATTTTGTGTATTTGGAGGGAGAAGCTGAAGTGCTTTTTGTACCAGGTAAAATACATGAATCTAATGTCACTTTCTGTAGTAAAATGTCATATTTGCCAACAGCATTTGTCATATGTTCAGTCATTTTTTGTAGGTATGTCTTTTCAGCCTTTGTAAATATTAAGTGGGTATAATTTGTCATTTTATTTCTGGCCTTCTATTATATTTGTCTATTTTTTTGCTATTATCAGACTGTCTTTATTACTACAGGCTTCTGGTATAATTTGAGTTTGGCCATCACAATGCTTCCAGCATTGTTCTTACTGTTCAGAAGCACATTGACTATTCATGATCTTTGGGTTTGCACATGGTACTTAGATTTTTTTTTCTAAATCAATTAAATATGACATAGAAATTTGATAATTACTTTATTATATCTGCCAATTAACTTGGTAAGACAGTCCTTTCACAATATTAATTCTGACAATAAAGGAGTTTTGAAGATGTTTTCAGCAGCTAGTATCTTGATTGATTGACAATTTCCATACCTTGAAGTTTTCATTGTAGAGCTCTTCCTCCTTTGGTTAGTTATATTCCTAAATATTTAATTTTTCATATTATTTCCAGTGGTATATATTTTCTAGTTTCTTTCTCTGAGTGTACACAGTTGGTACATATAGCAATTGTATATTTGATTTTAGATTATAGTGTTTTAATTGCCATAGGAGTTTCGTCAGGTGCAGAAAATCTTAATATTGCCCACTTTGAACACTGAATAAATACAATATTACTAATTATTTTGGTGTTTGGAGTTTTTTCTGTTCTTAATGTATTTCAAGTTCCTTTTGTAGCTTTGCAGTCAAACTGGTGGTAATTTTTTATTGGTTTTCAGTGAAGCTTTGGATACAACCTATAATTTCAATGTCATCATAATTTAGCCACTCTTAATATTCCCATTTCTTGCAACACAAACTTTTATTGCTATAATAATTCTCACTTTATTTATAAATAATAGAGTAACATAAATACTGACCTTCATGGTCAGTACACGATCTTTTAGTCAGGTATGTTTTTGTTATTGTTCTGGTTGAGAGGAAATTCTAACTCTTTGTAAATTTGGTTGCTAAAATAAAGCCTTTAAAGATGTCTGGGGCATTTAGAAACATGTTATTGCAAAGCTATAAATGTGGCCATGTGGTGTCTACTAAAAGCACAATGAAGCTCAATTGTAGTTCTCATGTTTTATGGGATAAAAATCCCTTGTCAGATTTTTCCCTGAGGTAAGAGACCTGAGTATAGCTAGGCTGTGGATATAAAGTTGAGTTTCAGGGATACACCAATCTTACCGTGGAGCTGAGCAAAACCCATGGCATTTTAAAGAGGTACTACTTTACTTTTCTTTCTGTGAAACAAACGAGGTTATTATTACCAGTGGCAAAAAAAAAAAAAAAAAAACTTAAAACTGAGAACTTAGGCACAGTTCACTCTGTCTGCCCCTGATGTTTCTGTCCCGGGTGGATACAAACACCCTGACATGTTGTTCTCATACAATTCCCCTTCGCATGTTGTTGCCAAACCTTAGACACAAACATTCCAACTTTGTGGTGGGCTTTATGTGTTCTGCCAGTATGGGTTCTGAACTCAATCAAGTATTCACAACAAAGGACACACCAAACTACTCTGATCCAACAGGCATAACATAGTTTGCCAACATTTATAAGTTTAAAGTCTTGCACAACTCCATTTCTTATAAAACATTCATTACTACCTTATTTATGAAGAGATGCACAGAGAGAAACATAAACATATGGCTCCATCTTTATTCATCATGGAATCCCTCTCCCCACCTGCCTCTACTGCTCCTCAACCTTTCTCCACCTCTCTCTCTCTCTCTCTCTCTCTCTCTCTCTCTCTCTCTCTCTCTCTCTCTCTCTCTCTCTCTCTCTCTCTCTCATGTCCAATCATGTATCACCTTAACATAAATCTACACTGTATGGAATATGGATGAACAACCTTCTTGTGTACCACACTTTCTTTTTCAACTTTGAAAGGGCTGCATTTGGTTTCAGACATCAGTGCTGCTTATATGTACAAGCAAAGTACAATGGAAAATGTGACCCATCTTTGCCAGTAGGACTGCCATTAACATGCCTTTCGATTTATCTAACTTTGTCTAAAAGTGTTAAGCTTTTGTTTTGCAGAATTTCTATTTTCTCATTTCATAGCTCTTTCTTATACCTTAGTCTTGCTTTTCCAAATGTATTCTTTATCTCTTTGAATATACCAATCACCAATAACAATTACAAATGACCTCACTAATGCTAGAACTATTTTTAGTGGGTATCCATTTGGAATCCATATTAATGATGGGCCAGGGAACCAAGAAATCTTTGCTAGTGAAGGAGAACTTAACAGTTTTAGAAATATAGCATGAGTTTTTATAGGACAGGTTTTTTTTTTTTTTTTTTTTTTTTTTTTTTTTTTGGCATCATCCCATGGAATTTCTCTAGGAAATGTGAATTTCGTAAACTGGCTTGTCCATGTGGAAAAAGAGTGCAGGCAAAGATTCATGTCAATAGACAAGGCACCTTCTACAGACTACAAAAATGTTACCCAAGAATTACCACACCACCTTTGTAGAAAGAGAAGAGAGAAAACTTAGAAGTAGCAAGGGGTACCTGAAGTCAGAACAAAATTTCCAACATTTTATTGGAAAGTATATGAATAAAAGTAACAGACTCCATAGCTCTAGAGCCCCTACAACTTCCAGGTGTCAGTGAATATGTAGGATTTTGCTAGCAACTAGTAGGAAAGAGGTGTTCAACCTTATATGTAGTGTATCAGTTCTTTATGAGTTTGGCAGTTGTGTAGGCTTCTCATAAGAACTGCTTTTACATTTTGGTTAGGAATTCATGTAATTGTCATTTTAACCTCTTTCTTAAAATCAGTATCTTTATTCAAAAAGTAGAAATAACAGCTACCATTTACAGATGGTCTGAAGTAATAAACTACTATGCATGAAATATTCAATATATAACCTAAGTTCAGGAGATAATAATCTCACATTTTAAAAGTTCTGACCACAGTTGCTTCATTCTGTAACTTATATGGACATAAAGAGTATTCAACCATTGTCTCACTGATACAGAAGGAATTTCAATCACTATCTCCTTTATATGCTTACCATTTCAAAATTTTCCATCATCTTCATCAAATATATACTTTACAAACAATTAAAAGTGGGAAATATGGTAAATCAAACAAAAGGGAAAAATTACACTCACACTGCCTGTCAGTGAAGGAGAAACATGATAAGGGATCTCAAATCTTAATGAAAAAGAAAAAAAATCTCTAGGAAGAAACAAAAGAAAAGGGGGAAGAATCTCTCTAGCTCTCTCTCTGTCTCTCGGTCTCTGTCTCTCTTTCATTCCAGAAATATATATTCTGTGAACATGTCATTTTATAAGTCAAAGTGAGGACAAGAATAAGTGCTATTATAGCAATTTTCAGTCTGCCTGCTATTTTAATTGCTGTGAATGTTCTGGGGAATGACAACCGCTTCTTGAAATGACATGTATTTATGTACTGATAAATAAATTAGTCACTTGATCTTGGGAGTTTCAAAACCAGAAGCTATATGAAAGCATTCACCATATAAGTTGTGAGTCTTCATGATTCCACCTTCATAGCAGGGACAGACCGTGTCATCATCTGGTCACATAAGCTGTGTGTTTGTTCCTTACAGCTATGGCAACAAATGACCACTCAGACTTTTAAAAATAGACACGTATCTCAAATCTCAAAGGAGATGAGATTTATTCTAATTTTCACAACTGAAGTGACAAAATGAACATGGGATGACTAGGACTGTCTTCTGACATCTTGTTTTATTTGTTTTGGATGTATATCTGGCAATGAGACACTGTTATACAATAGGCCTGATTCTAGGATTTTAGTGTTGCTCTTGTTTTTTTGAGATCAGCTCTTATTGCTTAACCTGCCATAGATTAAAACTTTCAATTGTATTGACTTTGGTTTCAGAATGCAAAAATTATAAACCATCAGTCAGTTTATAATCTGACTTGCCACTTGATGTAAACAGGCATTGCAATTGTAACATCTGACATTCAAACTAAAACTAAGAAAAGATCCAAAGAGAGACACTTCATTCTCATCAAGGAAGTGGTAAACTAAGACACTATTACTATGCAAAATACATATGTTCTAAACTCTGGTATATATTATCTGATTAAAAAATTAAAAGTAAAAATGCACTACTAGAATGAAAGGCATAAATTAATATCAGCTCACTATTTGTAATTGATTTAAATCATGCTTTCTTCAACATAGAGTTCATTTGATCAAAAGAAAATAGAAAAACATCAGAATAAATAATATCATACACCAAGGACCAGTATTACACAATAATCTGAAGGATACAGTAGTGTCACATATAGTTTGGTAGTTATTAATAATTCTCTCATTGAACTTAAGGCCTTCTCATCAATATGCAAATGATTTTCTTTCCAGGGAACCAATTCGGATACCTAGTGAAGTAATGGGTATTGTAGATCACATAACTATCACTTTAGTAAATCATCATAATCCCTAACTTCATTCTAAATATGTACAATAATACCTATAGGCAAGTGTAGCTCTTAATTCTCATCAAAATATAGAGACCATTATAGAAAACCAAAACTGATCAAATTGCAGAGGTATGGTGTGCAGTCCCAAATTCACAACACAACTCCTGCATCTAAGGCCCAGGGTTCATTGTAGAAAATGTAAAAGAAAGATTTTGAGAGCCAAAGAAAGAATGTCTGATGTGAGATTGTATCTCTGATGGCTCATAAGGAAGTTCCAGACATGAAACTTCTATTTAAACAAGAACAGAGAGGGACTAAAATAAATGGATATGGTAATGTAGAAAGGTAAAAGTTTGGTAGGTCTCAACATTACAGGAGAGCAAAAACAAAAACAAACAAACAAACTAGAGACATGCAAGTAATATGAAAAGCATGAGAAATAGTTTTCCACAATAATGCATGCCAATTGGTTACACAATACCAAGTGGTTAGCCCTGAAAACATATATATATATATATATATATATATATATATATATATATATATATATATATATATGAATATTACAGAGAGTGAGCAGGTTACATTTTAAAATTTAGAAAATAAAATCCACAGAATATTTTACTTAAAACATTAAGTAACCAACACAGTGAAAGGGTATTGAAAGCTGAAAGAGAAAAAAAAAACATAAATTGCATATGAAGGAAAATCCATGGAAATAACAGCTGATTTCTCAGTAGATAACCTGAAAGCCAGATGAACCAAGAGCAAAGTATTTTGAGTACGAAAAGACAATGATGACCAAAATAGGGTAATATTACAAGCAAAGCTATCAACCAGATTGTAAGAGAGGTAATATTTTCCATGATAAAAAAAAAAGTCTAAAATATGCTCTATTCAACAAATTCAACCTAAACACATTTACAGAAACCCGTTTTTCAAGGTGAGGAGAGGAATGGGCATAGTTAATAGAGTGGAAATGACTAATGAACCATCATTACTAAAACAGAAGTACCTTTTAGATTTTAAACAACAACAAAATAATGATTCAATGTCAAAAGTTGAAGATATCATTCAATAACAACAATAAATTTTAATGTCATTAATTATCAATGAGAATACAGACTGACAGACTAAATCAAGAAACAAAATCCATCTATGGAATATCTACAACAAATAAATCTTATTATTGGCAATTAACATTACCATAGAGTAATTGGACAAACAGAAGGATGCCAGCAAATGGAATCAAGAAGCAATCAGACATTTCTGCTAAATATCTGACAGAATAAACTTCAAACTAATTAGTAAAACTAAAAGGGGAGACACTTCAGTCTCTGAATAAATATATTCATTTCATCAGATTCTATTCTAAGTAACGCTGGCCCATACAGCAGATAATTTCAATATATTACATTCTCCAGTAGATATGTTTGAAAAAGCAACACAAACATATCAATGTTAAACGATATCATATATGAAATGCACTTAACATATATCTGTAGGAAGTTCCCTTTAAATACCAGAGAATACATACTCTACACAGAAACATATGGATACTTCACTAAAATAGACCATATCCAAGAACATATAACACATTTTTACAACTTGACAATGATTGGAATAAATCTATATATCTTATCAGAACTTAATGTAGTAAAATATAAAATTAACAGCAAATAAATTTCTAATAAATACACCATTTTGTGGGGATAAAACTACTCAACACTGAAGGTGGAATAAGGAAAGAAAGAAAGGAAGGAAGAAAGAAAGGGAGAGAGAGAAAAAAAGAAAAAAACATAGATTTTCTTAAAATGCCCCAAAATGGATGAAAATGAAAACACAACACAATTAAAAACCTTTGGGGACAAACTTAAACTTCTGTGAGAAACATACACTGTTAAATGCACATATTTAAAATCAGAAAAAGTAAAAATAAGTGATTGAATAATACATCACAAAATTTTGTGAAAACAAGGACAGAGCAAATCCAAACCTATATGAAGGAAAGAAATTTAAAAAGTAGAAATTAAATGAAACAGGAACAAAGGAAACAAAAATTATCAACATATTAATAGTTGGTTCACACTGAAGAGATGGCTCAGCAGTTAAGAGTGACTGACTGCTCTTCCAGAGGTCCTGAGTTCAATTCCCAGCAACTACATGGTGGCTCAAAGCCACATGTAAAGGGATCTGATGTCCTCTTCTTGTGGGTCTGAAAGACAATTACAGTGTACTCATACATATATAAAGTAAATAAATCTTTAAGAAAGAAAGAGTTGGTTCTTAAAAAAGCATATAAAGATAAAAAGACTAAGATTTTACCTTGCAAAACAAAAACCAGGAAAAAGAAAAACAAACAAAAATAATATAATTAAAAAATTTTAAATGACCAGCAACTTAAAGCAATCTAATTAAAATCAGGGACTAGAAAAGGCTGCCCTCTCTCCCCCTACCTATTCAATACATAGTACTGGAAGTCCTGGCTAGAACAATTAGGCAGCAAAAGGAAGTCAAAGGGATACAACTCAGAAAGGAAGAAGTCGAAATATCACTATTTGCAGATAATATAATAGTATACTTAAATGATCCATATATTTCACCAGAGAACTTCTATGATATAAACAACTTCAGAAAAGTGGCTGGATATAAAATTAACTCAAAAAAAAAAAAAAAATCAGTAGCCTTTCACTACTCAAAGAATAAACATGCTGAAAAAGAAATTAGAGAAATGACACCCTTCTCAATAGTCACAAACAATATAAAATACTTTGGTGTGACCCTAATGGTACACTGAAACTATTAGAAGAAAAAGTGGAGAAGAGCTTAGAACCTATAGGCACAGGGGAAATTTTCCTGAATAGAACACCAGTAGCTTATGCTCTAAGGTCAAGAATTGACAAATGTGACCTCATGAACCTGTAAAATTTCTGTAATCTATGGATACTGTCAAGAAGACAAAACTG
The DNA here is from genome assembly GCF_963924665.1 of Micromys minutus. Lineage (NCBI taxonomy): Eukaryota > Metazoa > Chordata > Mammalia > Rodentia > Muridae > Micromys > Micromys minutus. Next base: position 6,466,059 of record NC_137963.1, read on the forward strand.
CAGCCAACAAAAAGCGAAAGGATTTTTACCAATCCTACATCAGATAGAGGGCTAATATTCAACCTACACAAAGAAAACAAGAAGTTAAACTCCAGAGAATAAAATAATCATATTAAAAATGTGGTACAGAGCTAAAAAAAAAAAAAAAAAAAAAAAAAGAATTCTCAACTGAGGAATATCGAATGGCTGAGAAACACCTAAAGAAATGCTCAACATCCCTAGTCATCAGGGAAATGCAAATCAAAAACAACCCTAAGATTACACCTCATACCAGTCAGAATGGCTAAGATCAAAAACTCAGGTGAAAACAGATGCTGTAGAGGATGTGGAGAAATGTGTTTTCCTTTTCATGCATTGTTCCTGAGAGTGCAAGCTGGTACAACAACTTTGGAAATCAGTCTGAGTTTGAAAAACATAAACAAATAGCACAAATTGCTGAATTAAGCTTAAAGACTAAAATTATATCAAGGACTCAACACCGAAAACAGACCAATATCAAATGAGAATATTACAAATGTAATTAAATACTTGTGAATAATATGAGTTAAAATTAAAAGCTGCTAGTGTATGCTCTCTCCAGTTCCTTTTTGGAGGCTCTCAGAGTTATGAGTTTTCCTCTTAGTATTGCTTCCATTGTGTCCCACTGGGTATGTTTTACCTCCATTTTCATTAAGTTATTAAAAGATCTTAATTTCTTTCTTTATTTCTTTTATGACCTAGTAAAGTTTCTTTTTGAATATGGGTGGCCTTGCATTTTCAACATAGGTATTCAGAATTGAGAGTTCATCTTGATAGATTTTTCCTTTGATGAGTGTGAAGTATTCTTTCTTATATTTTTTATAACTTTTGTTTGAAAGTCAATTTTATTCAATATTAGAATGGCTACTCCAGCTTGTTTCTTGGGACCATTTGCTTGGAAATTTTTTTCCAGCTGTCTTAGTCAGTGTTTCTATTCCTTCACAAAATATCATGACCAAGAAGCAAGTTGGGGAGGAAAGGGTTTATTCAGCTTACACTTCCACATGGCTGTTCATCACCAGAGAAAGTCAGGACTGGAACTCAAGCAGGTCAGGAAGCAGGAGCTGATGCAGAGGCCATGGAGGGATGTTACTTACTGGCTTGCTTCCCCTGGCTTGCTCAGCTTGCTTTCTTATAGAACCCAGGTCTACCAGCCCAGGGATGGCACCACCCACAATGGGCTGGGCCAGGGATGGCTCCTCCCACAATGGGCTGGACCCTCCCCCACCTGATCACTAGCTGAGAAAATGCTTTACAGATGAATTTCATGAAGGTATTTCCCCAACTGAGGCTCCTTTCTCTGTGATAACTCCAGCTTGTGTCAAGTTGACATAAAACCAGCCAGTACAACAGCCTTTTATTCTGACATAATGTTTGTCTTTGTCACCAAGATGTGTTTTCCTGTATGCAGTAAAATGCTGGGTTCTGTTTATATTTCCAGCCTGTTAGTTTATACCTTTTTTTATAGGGAAATTGAGTCTATTGATGTTAAGAGATATTAAAAACCAGTGATTATTGCTTACCTATATTTTTGTTGTTAGAGGTGGACTTATGTTTTTGTCACTATCTTTTTTTGTGTTTGTTGAGAGAAGATTACTTTCATGCTTTTTTAATATATAATTTCCCTTCTTGTGTTGGAGTTTTCCATCTATTACCTTTTGTAGGTGGTTTATGTAAGGATAATGTGTAAATTTGGTTTTGGCATGAATATCTTAGTTTTTTCTTCTATGGTAATTGAGAGTTTTGCTGAGCATAGTAGCGTAGGCTTGCATTTATATCCAAGTGTAGTAGACAGCATGAAATAATCAAACTCATGGCTGAAATCAAGGAAGTAGAAACAAAAAGAAGTATACAAAGAATCAACAAAAGCAACAACAGTTTCTTTGAAAAAGTCAACAAGATAAAGTTACCCTTAACAAGACTAACCAGGGGGTACAGAGACATTGTCTAAATTAACAAAATCAGAAATGAAAAGGGAGACATAACAAAACTGAGTAAATTAAAGAAATCATCAGATACTACTACAAAAACCTATATTCTACAAAACTGGGAAATATTGGTGAAATGGTCTATACTATGGGTTCTTTTATATTTTAAATCTCTGGTTAGAATCATATTCATGAGAGATTAAGATTAAAAGGCAACAAAGCAATCAACGTATTTTAAAATCTGTCTATAGATCAAAGTTAGATAAGCAGTTTTACTACAAAGTAATATGGATTTTGCTCAAACTCGAGAAAGCATAGCCATTATTTCTATGAGTATGTTGGTCTTCTGTTCAGGTTGATTGCATTGCCTATGTCATCTAGTTAAAGTCAGCTGGATTTCTTTTCAGTGACTTTAGTGATCTGACCTTCATATTCTTCTTATCAACAGTGTTATTGGATGGAGATAATATGAAAAAAGAAGAGCTTCTTTTTTAAAGGTAAAATATAGCTTTCAAAACATTTTTTCCCTATGTACAGATTTGTGGCTGCCTTCTTGACAGGGAATGTCTTCAGATATGAGACTGCATGGTTCTTAAATTATAGTCTCAAAGGCAGTGGTATACTAGCTTACAATTTGTAGTAAATATGAATTCTCAGGTTCTCTCATACCTACATAATTATAAACTCAGGTGTTGAGGCTCAGTGAGATGTACTTTAGAAAGTCCTTCTTTGGCATTATGATACAAACTAGAATTCCAGTGTACTCAGCTAGAGAAATTAATATTTTTATACATCTATTTGTATTTTGTGGTTCTCCCTTATCTCTGTGGCCACTGAGCACTGGACAATGCACACAAAGGAAGAAGTATTAGGAGTTAATATTCAGATGACAGTGAGTACCAAAAGACTGACTTCCAGGTTCAGCTTCAGTGAGACAGCTTAGATTTATTTGTGAAGTACAAGGGCTACATAGATCTTGGATAGTGGGTAGGGATTCCCAAGGTAGATATAAATTATTGGCTTGGGCAGGAATGCTTCATTTGCATAAAGAGGAATCCCAAGAACCAAGTCAGGTTGTAATCAAGAGAGAGGACATTGAACCTGTAATCTGACTATAAGCTACACAATTTTACTTAGATTTTTTTTTAGGTTATAGGCATGAATTAATGATTTGTCATAACATGGTACCTAAATATCATAGGATAGCAAGAGCTGAGTGGAACTTAAGTGCATTTAGGAATCTTTGTACCAAGTCATCTTCTAGATAAGGTCAGGAATCTGGGCTTAGAGATACTCTCTAGATAAGATCAGGTAGAGAGGGGAAATCTGATGAGAAAGGGAGTCGTCTATCTTATACAAATCTTAGAGAGCTTATTCAGACATTATAGACTGCAACCTTAATATGAGGGTCTTCAAATTATATATATGTATATATGAAATGTACATGTACACATATGTTTGTTTGTGTGCCAAATAGATGTATGATATTATTTTTTAACTGAGTGTGTGGTCTACATGTATGCCATTCTGCATGTGTAGAAGTCACAGACGATGATGTGGAGTTCATTTTCTACTTCTACCATTATTTGGTCTATTATCTACTTTTCTGTTGTCATGGTAGATTCTCTTAAATGACTTATAGGAAAAAAAGAGTAATTTCGGCTGGCAGTTTTTGCAAGGAAATACTCCATCATGGCAAAGAAAGCATGACAACAGGAGCATGAGGACAGCCCAGCAATCAGGAATCAGAGTAATTGTATATTATTTACATACTAGAGGCAGTGGTGGGGACATGACTAGAAAAGGAGAGAAAGAGCTGAGAAATGATAGGAGAGGTCGAGAGAGAGAGGAGAAATAGAAAGTATGGTCAGACTATAAATAGCCTCATGTTTCCCCAGTGACATAATTTCTCAATCAAGACTCCAATTAGTAAAGAGTCCCTAACATTCCCAAATAGACAGCTAGACAACAGTATTTAAATATGAGCCTATGTAGGACCTTTCATATTTAAAATAAAGCAACACATTACTCCCAGTCATTCAGGTACATCTCTTGACAAAGAATGCATTTATTTCAGGTCCAAATATCTCCATAGTTGGCCTGTTTAGTACTATTAATCAAAACATCTCAAAATTCAAAATTCATAGTCTATTTGAAGACTAAAGGCAAGCTATCAACTGTGAGCCTTATAAAATAAATACCTAATTACATACTTCTAATATAAAATAGAAAATTTTAGACCCATTTCAAAAGTGAAATAAGGGCATAGTGAAGAAAAATTAAACCACCCCAAGACCAAAACCTACAGAACAAACATCTAACACATTTCCTGAAACATTAATGTATGTGGCTTCAGTTTGGAAGAGTTAGGTGAATTGAACCTTTTTGCCTTTAACATACCTCTTTATCCTGAGATGATTCAAATCTTAGTTTGTAGTTCTTTATGGCAGAAAGCCTATTAGATTAGCACTTCCAACATCTTAGGAGCTCCACAGCAACCTAGGCATCGCATTCACAGATTTATAGAGAAGCTTCTCAGGGACTTCAACCATGCCACAAGATAAATAGATGATTCCCATAACCTTGTATTTATCATGTCTCTCAATGTAGTAAGACTTGGACATTTCCAAGTTTAGCTATCAGATTGGAATGGATTCCTCCACAACCCATTGCACCACAGTTGCAGTATACTCTGTATGCTGAAGCTGGTGAATAATTTTGTTAGTTGTTGCTTCCTAATGGCAAGAAGCCCTTCAGGCTTTCTTTCATTTTTTTTTCACAAGTTAGAGACTTTGGCATTTTATCCTTAGAGTATTGTCCACATTGCTTCTGTCTGTAACAACTCTAATCACTTTCACTTCAGACTCGTTTTCATCTTAGTAGGAACCTTAAACATCTTCATGCTCTTTTCTTTTCCAGTTGTTCTTTTTTATTGTACAACTTAGGTGAAGTAATTAGTGATATGTTGTCTTGAAATTTCCTTCAGAAAATAAATTAGTATAATACAATTCTCAGCACCAAAGCAGAATGAAGTTAGGTCACTCGCAATAGTGTAACCCAACTTCCCTCTAGCCCATATCAAAAGAGTCTTTAATACTCATTGAAGTCTCATGAGCCAGATATATACTGTCTGCAGGTTTACAAACCATCTATTCAGCCAACAGTGACCACTTAGAATATTTGAGGGCACTCTCGACCAAAGTTTCAAACTCCTCTACATTTGTTCCAGAAACTAGCTTCAAAAGCTATGAACCTCATGGTCAGGTTTAGTAAAACAATGACCCCACTCGTGTTCAAATTTCTGGTGAGTTATTTTTTCTGTTGTTCTAATAAACTACCACAACAAAAATTAGTCTGGAAGATAAAAGATATATTTTGGCTGAAAGTTGTCAATGACTATAGTTCAACATGGTGAGAAGGTGAGGCCAACCTGACACATCTGAAGCAGTGAGGGTTACAGGGTTGCCAAGCTACAAGCAGTGCTGGCAAGTATGCTATCTAATTTAGAACATTAAATGAAAGAAAAAAAACATTTCATCTATTAGATTTTAAGTAATTAAGGTACAAAATATAGTACTTCAAAGTCTGTAGACATAAAGTAGCCCATAAATGACAGCCTGGAAACAAAAGCTTTAACACATTTCACACTTTCCCTTCTAGATATCAACTGCCCCAGCAGGGTACTGATGAAGACTTGCTGGTTGACAGACTGAAACAAATAGTATATGATATGTGTTCTAATATCCTGGTAGTTCAACACAAAATATACTAAGTATAGAAAGAGCCAATGAAGGGGGTAGGAAGATAACAGAGATTGTTCACAGACTTAGAAAATTAAGTTTGTCCACTGTCAAACAAAGATCACTCATAGACCTCCATGACAAAAGTACATCTAGTTGCAATGCCAAATACGTAAGTCGATAAAGACTTCATGGAGTGAGGTTCTAAGCTGTTGCTCCATTGGCCACCTCTCAGACTTAAAAACTCAAGGCAAATTGCCAAGCTTTCCTATTGGGGACAAACACTGCTTGATTCATCCTTTGCCTCCTGATAAAGAAGTGTGAATGATAAGTTAGGATACCAACTTTCCTCCAAACATTCATCAAAATGATGATGTAGAGATTTTGAACTATTCCTTATGCTTTATTAACAAGTAAATTGTTCAGAATTCTCTGTTTATGTCTATACCTGGGATTTTAAATTGGATTATTAGATTGTTGATGTCTAATTTTTTGAGTTCTTTATAAATTTTGAATATTAGCCCCATGTCAAATGTAGGGTTGTTGAAGAGCCTTTCCCAATCTCTAGGTTGCCTTTTTGTCCCATTGACAGTATTCTTTGCCTTACAGAAATTTATCAGTTTCATGAGGTCCCATTTCTCAATTGTTGATCTGAGAGTCTGAGCCATTGGTGCTCCGTTCAGGAAATGTCTTCCTGTGCCAATTCACTCAAGTCTATTTCCCATTTTCTCTTTTATTAGGTTAGGTGTGTATAGTTTTGTGCTGAGGTCCCTAATCCACTTGGACTTGATCTTTGTGCAGGGTGATGAATGTGTGTCTATTTGTATTCTTTTACACGCAGACATCCATGTAGAGCAACACCATTTGTTGAAGATATTTCCCTTTTTTTTCTACCACATTGTTTGGTTCTTTGTCAAAATTCAAGTATCTATAGGTATAAAAATTTACTTCAGGGTGGTCTTCAACTCAATTCCTTTGATCAACCTCTCTGTATCTGTACTAATACCATTATTTTTAAATCACTATTGCTCTGTAGTATAGCTTGAGGTCATGGAAGTTCTTTAACTATGCAGAATTGCTTTGGCTATCCTGGGGTATTTTGGTTGTTTGTTTCTTTGTTTATAGGAAGTTGAGAATTACTCTTTCTTCAATCAAAGAATGGATACAGAAAATGTGGTCTATTTACACAATGGTATACTATTCAGCGATTAAAAACAAGGACATCGTGAATGTTGCAGGCAAGGGGATGGAACTAGAAAATACCATCCTGAGTTAGGTCACGCAGAACCAAAAGGACATGCATTGAATGTACTCACTGATAAGTGGATATTGGACAAAAATGATAGAAAATCCATTATACCTTACAAACTCTAGAAATTAAAAAAGAAGGAAGGCCCAAGTGAAGATATTTAAATCCCACTTAGAAGGGGAAACAAAATAATCATGGAAAGACAGAGGTAGGGAGGGATCTGGGTGAAAGAAGTTTGGGGGAGGGGAAAGGGGATCAGCATCATTTAGGGGCAGAGACAGAAAAGTGGACGAATGGTCCAAGAGAATGAATGGAATTATGCAGATGTTTTCTAGTGTTTGTGGTGGGAGGTGAGGGGGACCGCTAGAAAATCCACAGACCTGTGACTTAGGAGGTTCCCAGGATTCAGTGTGGGTGATCTTAGTAGAAATGCCCAACAGTGGGGATATGAAACCTGAAGAGACCATCTTTAGTAGTCAGATAGGCCAGCCAGTGAATAGGAATCTTTCCATCAACCTAGCTACCAAACTTTCAACCCAAAATTGTTGCTGTCTTAACAAAAATGCAGGGATAAAAATGGAGCAGAGACTGAAGAATGGCCAAACAGTGCCTTGGGACCCATCCCATGGGCACGTACTAATCTTAGTTATGTGATTCTGTGCTTGTAGACAGAAGCCTAGAATGTCTGTCCTTTGAGAGGCTATACAAGCAGTTCACTAAGACAGATGCAGATACTTACAGCCAAGCATTGGACTATGGTCAGGGACCCCTATGGAAAAGTAAAGGGAAGGACAGAAGGAACTGAAGAGAATGGCAACCCCATAGGAATTCCAAAAGTGTCAGTTAACCTCAACCCATTAGAAGCTGAGACAAAAACTATAGAACATATATGGGCTTGTCCAAGGCCCTAGGCACGTATGTAACAGAGGACTGCTTAGTTTAATATCCGTGGGAGAGGATGTGCCTAATTCTATACAGACTTGATACCCCAGGGTTGGGGATAACGGAGGGTGTACCCTCTCAAGGTAAATGAGAAGAGGGTGTGGGTATAAGAATTCTTTAGGGAGGGACAGGGAGGGGGAAACATTTGGGATGTAAATAAATAAAATAATTAATTACTAAAAAGTTAACAAATAGCATATAGTACAATTCTTGTTTATGGATATACAAATACATTTTTACTCAGTGGAGAATCAAATCTCTTTCTCCTTACTCTGAAGAAACTGCTTCCATTGATTAACTACATTTATATCTATAATCATGAAGATCATAAATATTTTGACTTTTTTCCTATGATTGTTAAGAGTTATAAGGTACTCAATTTCCTCAGTAAATAATGAGTTAAATAAAAATCTTTGAGACCTGATAGTCTTATAAATAAGAGTCCTAAACTTTTAAGATACAATTATTCTTTAGTTATATATTATATAAACAATATATTTTACAACTCAAAGTACCTTTAAAATTTTTGCTGATAAACCAAGGCACATGTAGTATGACTATAATTATTTTCCCTGTTGCCTTTTATAGGTTCTGAGGTTATTATATGGCCACATGCTTGCCAGTGAGAAACAGAGGAATAGTTCTGGAAGATATTCATTTATTTCATAATAAGAGATCCATGGTGGGAAACGGGAAAATCATCTTTGTTCTCACCTTTAAATATGGTCACATGAGAACAAGAAAATGACATGTTCAGGAACCATAAGGAAGGACCCATGAAAACATTCGTGAAAATATTGCTGAATCATTAAATATTGAGTTAGGGAATCAATGACTCTATCAACCTGCTAAACATCTTAAGGACTCCTCTCAGAGAGAGTTACCATATCAGATAATATTTCTTATCCGTGAACCTTTTGATAATTTATTAATCTACGCATTTTGTAAACATTCTGAAAAACATTATAGCTTCAAAATGAAAACAGATCTAGGAAATCTAACAGGCCCTGGGAGGGAGGTTCTTTAAGTTTTGAACATATGAGAGGTGATGATTTTTTTGATCAATGTTGAAGTACAACTTCTACTGTTTTCTAGGTGCACTGCATTTATACTTTCAGAAGTTCTTTTAGGTTGGCCTCATTTCTAATTAATTAGGCTCTGATGGCAAAATCCATATACTTATGAATCTGTGATGTTCTACTCCCTTCTATATGTCTACTCATTTGATTATGCTGTTATTTTCTTTTTTAAATTAGATATATTTTATTTACATTTTAAATGTTATTCTCTTTCCCAGTTTCTCCTCTATAGCCTCTATCTCAACACCCCCTGCTTCTATGAGAGTGTTCACCCACCCACACACTCCCACCTCCCTGTCCTGACATTCCCCTGCACTGGAGCATCAAGCCTTGGCAGGACCAAGGGCTTCTCCTCCCACTGAAGTCCAACAAGGCCATCCTCTGCTACATGTACAGCTGGAGCCATGTGTCTGTCCATGTGTGCACTTTGGATAGTGGTTTAATCCCTGGGAGCTCTGGTGTCTTATCCTAATGTCTACTCTCCTAGAAGTGTCATTTTGATTCAGTTCCAACCCTGGACTTGCTAAGCAGAATTGCTACTCTCCTTCACATTTCACATAGTTTAAGCATGTTATAGTTTGTGTTATTGTCTAACTTATTTGCCTATAACTGTTCTCTTCCCAAAATGTACTATATATTCAGTCCTCAGTATTCAATACTTCATACAGCATACACAATGTATTCATGTAAACTTGGAAAAATAACTAATCACACATCAAATGAAAACAGTTCTTAGCCCACTTAATCATCCTCATTTCAAGTTATTTCTCATCGCTGGTCTTCTACTTTAACCAACTGAATTCCTTTTTTCCATATAGAATTTCTTTAATGTGGAAGAAATAGTCATGTATTATAGTTTGAATATTATTTATCAGCAGTAATACTCTATTGAGTCTTGGTAATTCAATGCACTTTTACTGAGAAGTTTGGCCAATATAAGAAGTACTTGAGTAATGGTGGTGAAGCCTACATAAATAAACTTATGCCTCTTAAAATAAATTTTTACTATCATGGAATATAAGTTATCAGGAGAGAATATTCAAAAACACTGTCATGGTCTTGCTTTAATTAATGCTGAAATAATAAAGTTCTTGGACAAAACCCACATTAGGGTTCTAAAAAAGAGTCCATCATTGAGGGGACACTAAAGTAGGAAATTGCAACAGGTTATATCATATCCATTGCCAATAATATAAAAATTCATGCATGCATACTTCTTGATTTTTTTTTTTTGCTTGATGAACAGCTTTATTTATTCACTCTTACACAGGTTAAAATCTTCTTATCTTCTTCTTAAGTAATGATGCCACCCATTGGGGCTGGAGCTTATAATACCCAGAGACATACCTATATATCAACCAAATGTAGATAGCAGCTCACTGAAGCTGATGTGAAGACAGCTGACAGTTTAATAAAAATATAAATTTCTTTTCTCTTCTGGATAAATATTTTTTTCTCTACTACCTTTTCTAGCATCCCTTCAGTTAGCTATAGAGAAGTAATTTCTATGATAAACAAATAATGAATGAATGGATAAATAAATAAATAAATAAATTGCATCACTATGAGGTCTATCCTGCAAAAGTCTAATTGTTTGATTAAACTTTGTTTTTCTTTCCCAGATTAGTGTATAGGAGCACAATGGCTTGAAACACTGAAAATGGGAAATTAAAATGAACACAGACAACTTGTCTTTCAACTATTAGTGTGCAGTTAAAGAATACTTAGGATTGAAATGTATATTTTAGAATGGATACAAAAAGAATTAACCTTCTTGAATGTGTTCACTGTATATGAACACACACACACACACACACACACACACACAAACAAACACACACACACACACACAAATAAAGGAGACAGCAAAATCTAAAAGGAAATGTGGCAGGACTGTCTTGTGTTAGTAGCATAAGCTGACAATTTTGTTCTCTATGGTCTGAATAACATCTTTCCATGATTTTCTTGCTTTTAGAGTCTCTGTTGAGAAGTCTGCTGTAAGACCAATAGGTCTGCCTTTATATGTGTTACTTGACCTTTCCCCCTTACTGTATTTAACATCCTTTCCTTGTTTTGTGTATTTGGTGATTTGATTATTATTTCACAGGAGAAATTTCTTTTCTGGTCTAATCCATTTGGAGTTCTGTAGGCTTCTTGAATGTTTATGGCCATTTCTTTCTTTAGGTTAGGGAAGTTTTCTTCTATAATTTCATTTAAAATGTTAACTGGCCCTTTCAGTTGAGAACCATCTATTTCTATTATTTTTAGGTTTGGTTTTTTTCATTTTTTCCTGAATATCCTGGATGTTTTAGGTTAGAATCTTTTTGCATTTTTACATCTTTTGACTGTTGTGTCAATGTTTTCTATGGTATCTTCTATGCATGAGATTTTCTTTTCTATCGCTTGTATTCTGTTGGCAATGTTTGTATTCTTGGCTCTTGAATCCTGATATCTTTCCTAGGTTTTTTTTTTATCTCCACTGTTGTCTTTATTTATGATTTCTTTATTATTTCTACTTCCATTTTTAGATTCCTGATGGTTTTGTTCAATTTCTTCATCTGTTTGGTTGTGTTTTCTTGTAATTCTTTAAGGGATTTTTATGTTTCCTCTTTAAAGGCTTCTACTTGTTTACCTGTGTTCTCCTTTATTTTTTATGGGAGTTATTTATGTCCTTCTTAAATTTCTCTAACACCATGAGATGTGATTTTAAACCAAGATTTACTTTTCCAGTAACAATCCTGAGCAGGTGGTTCTGGGCTTTATCAAATCAAGATAAGCAAACCATAGAAAGTAACTTAGTAAAGAGATTTATTACATAGTTACAGCGGTTGTTCCTGCTTGAATTCCTGCCTGGTTTCTCAATTGAGGGCAGTGATCAGGTTGTATAGGCAAAATAAACTCCTTTTTCTTCATGTTGCTTTTGTAATGGTGTTTATCACAGCAATATAAAATAAATTGGGGCAGCAGAGTCAGAAAAGAACTGTTTTTTTATTGATTGATATTTACTAATAATCATAAAGTACTGTGGGGTCATTCTTACTCTTTTTTATTGGATATATATTACTTACATTTAAATGTTATCTCATTTCATGGTTTTCCTTCTATAAATCTCATTTCCCTCCCCCTGCTTCCATGGGAGTGCCACCTACCCACCCACCCCCTCTAACTTCCCTGCCCTGACATCCCCCTACACTGGAGCATTGAGTCTTGCCATGATCAAGGGCTTCTTTTCCCACTAATGCCAAACAATGCTATCCTCTGCTACATATGTGGTTGGAGCTATGAGTCTGTCCATGTGTACTCTTTGGACAGTGGTTTAATGCCCGGGTGTCTGGTTGTTTGGTATTGTTCTTATGGTGTTGCAAACATCTTCAGCTTCTTTAATCCTTTCTCTAATTTCTTCATTGGGGACCCCAGTCTAAGTTCAATGGTTGGCTGTGAGCTTCTGCTTCTGTATTTGTCATGATCTGGCAGAGCTTCTCAGAAGTCAACTAAACTATATCAGGTCCCTGTAAGCATGTACTTCTTTCTTGGCATCAGCAATAATGACTGGGTTTGGTGACTACATATGGAACAAATTCCCAGGAGGGGCAGTCTCTAGAAGGCCTTTTCTTCTGTCTCTACTTTAAACTTTGTCTCTATATTTTGTTTTGCGGATACTTTTGTTTTCCCTTCTAAGGACTGAAACATCTGCATGTTGTCTTCCATCTTTTTGAGCTTCATGTGGTCTATGAATTGTATCTTTGGTAATCTGAGCTTTTAGGCTAATATCCACTTATCAGTGAATGCATACCACGTGTGTTTTATTGTGGTTGGTTTACCTCACTCAGAATGATTTTTTTTTTCTAGATCCATCCATTTGCCTAAGAATTACGTGAAGTCATTGTTTTTAATAGCTAAGTAGTACTCCATAGTGTAAATGTACCACAGTTTCTGTATCCAATTCCCTGTTGAAGGACACCTGAATTCTTTCCAGCTTCTGGCTATTATAAATAAGGCTGCTATGAGCATAGTGGAGCAAGTGACTTTGTTATATGTTGGAGCATCTTCTGGGTATGTTCCTGAGAGTAGTATAGCTGGGTCCTCTGTCAGTCTACATTCAGTTTGTTCAGTTTTATGAGGAACCTCCAGACTGATGTTCAGAGTGGATAGACAAGCTTGCAATCCCACCAACAATGTTCGTCTTTCCCCACATCATTGACTGCATCTGCTGTCACCTGAGGGTTTTTTTTTTTTTTTTTTTTTTTTTTTTTTTTTTTTTTTTTTGTTGTTGTTTGTTTGCCAAGTTCTTTATTGTGTAACCTTTAACATTTTGGCATATTAACTTTCTACGTGGTTCTAGTGCTGAAAACCTACTTTATAAAAATAAAGGAATTTGCTGCTTACCTAAGATACACAAGTTCACAGTCCAAACTCTAACACACATACTATTCACACTATTCTATAAAATAGAAGTGAAAGGAACACTGCCCAGTTCCTTCTATGTAGTCACAATTATGCTTATACCTAAACTACCCAAAGACCCAACAAAGAATGAAACTTCAGACCAGTTTTCCTTATGAATATATCAGTACTGTGGGATCATAAGCACAATTGTAGAGCCTTAGAATCAAAATAACAGTGCAGTTCTGAAGCAGAAGCCTAAGGCAGAGACATTGAGTATAGCTAGTCTCTTATTCAGTATCCTGAGATTTATAATATATTGACCAGAAAGATTTCCATTCATAAAAGGAGGGGTAGCAATGTAAGAAATAGCATGGTTTCTGAACTGGGGACTGATATTTTCAGTGTAACTGTATAGAACACATATCAAATGCTCAGGCTATGGAGGAAAATTGTCTGCAGCACTTTCTACAGCTGTTACATGAACCGATAAATGTGGGACATGATTATTTCTTCAGGCTTAAGTCACAATAGTGAACATTATCATTTCCAGTCACTGGAGCCTTAAGAAGCATTTCACATTTTATTCCTTCTTATAAAATGTCTCTATGAAATCTACTTAGATGATTGGAGGTATGTTTAGCTAGAATGATAATAGTATTAACTGTAACTAATGCATTTTGGATTAGTGAATATAACACCAGTGTAATTCCATAACAGTTGTTTTCTATGAAAATCACAATGGATTCAAAATCACATACAGAAAATCCTAGAAGAGTGTTATTTTATTGAAAAATAGAACACATGCACACACACACACACACACACACACACACACACACACGATGTATGTTTATATACACATATAATTGTATATGTATACATATATCTACAAAATATAAATATATATACATATATGCATTTAGTAAAAATATATACTCTATTTCTTTTCTCATTGTCAATCTTTAGTGATATGTCAGATTTGTGCAGGAACATTGAAGCTGTTTCTAGTTAATTGGCTATCTTAAGGAACTGAGATATAAATATCATTTGCCAATGAATAAGTAGGTCTATCTGGTAATCTATAATGCAGATCCCACTGATTCATCCATTATGTTAGAGTTATTTTATTCACAAATATGGTAACTATCATATATGGTTTCTCTTCTCTCCACTCCAGTAGAACTTAGCTGCACAGGAAGTCTTTAAAGGAGCAGTCTGATTTTTTTGAAAAAGGATGTTTCTAGCTGAAAAGGTACTAAAGATCAAAACGCATTTTCAGTGACCCAATTTGAGATCAGCAATTAATTAACTACACATAGAAATGTCAGTTCAAGAAAAGCCTTTGTCAATATTCTAAATTTTCTTTTATAGATTTGTTATTAACTTCTAATTAAAGACTAATTACTATCTTCATTATCACAAAGGACATTGTATGTTGATGTCAAGGAGACAAGTGTGGATGTAATCCACTCCTGTACTGCCTAATGTGTTTGCATCTCCATGTGATTGGAGGAAAGGGGCACAAAGACAGCCAGTGTGTTACCACTAAAGCAAAGCTGGCAGGTGGGGAATATTGCTATTAAAATTCATTTTCAGAATTTCTAGGTCTTTGAAAAATAAGGACAATAGAACTCTTCACTTTACTATAAGAAGAAGCCTATTGAAAGTAATAAAAAATGGCCTTTTTTTGAGGAGAGAGAGAAAGAGTGGAAGAGAGGAAGGGAGGGAGGGGGAGGGGGAGAGACAGAGTGACAGAGAGAGAGAGACAGACAGACAGACAAACAGAGACAGACAGAGAAACTAGGAAAGACAGTGCCAAAAGTTGTTTCACAGTTTTCC
Organism: Micromys minutus; assembly: GCF_963924665.1. Taxonomy (NCBI): domain Eukaryota; kingdom Metazoa; phylum Chordata; class Mammalia; order Rodentia; family Muridae; genus Micromys; species Micromys minutus. The sequence continues at coordinate 6,481,240 of NC_137963.1, forward strand.
AGTGAGAGACAAAATACTAATTTTTTTCTTAAAGTGAAAGTTTTTCTAGAGCAGAAGACCACGTTTCACTATTGAGAAAGTTATATTCACTAGCAATTTTCTAGTTCCATTTATGCTATTTGGATAAATTTCATTACACTGTTGTACAAATCCAATTGTAGAACACTGACAGTCATTTTCTTTACTCAAAATAGCCAACAAGAAGAAAAATCCAGCAAGTTAGGGTATGGTTGATCAAAAACAAGCAAAATATTTTTAGTTCTCCGTATCTCACAGCACTTTATGGAAATATCCATGGAAAGCTAGACACCCATTAATTGAAAAGGAGGTGATTAAGAGCACTCATCCATCTACCCGAATAGACACTGAAAGTATTTCCCAAAGCCCTACCTATTTCTGATGTCGTAGCTAAATACTCAACATAGCAGTACCTTGTTACCATTAGATACCCAATGAACATTTTTGAATTCAATATATCTATTTATATTTATTTCTATGTGTGTGTTTTTTATTGTACACTCTACAAAGATGCATAAAATTTCTCTTTTACATACACACACACACACACACACACAAACACACACACACACACACACACCCCATACTGTGAGCTAATAATATACTGTAAGGTTTTGTCATGGGCCTAGAATTATTTTTAGGACTTTTTGACATAACAAAATTTTTAGTTTTCTTATGCTAGGCTCCTGTCTGCAAGCTTAACAGAGTATCATTAATAGCATCAGGAATTGATGCTTGGCCATGGGTGGTCTCAAGTTGAGCAGGATATTGGTTGGCCACTTTTCATCCTGCATTTCTTTTAGACAGGAACACGTCTAGGTCCAAGATGTCCTAATTAGAGACATTATTGGTGAACCTCAGATCAATTGAACTTAGTCACTTCATTAACATGTTGCATGGCATAAGGCTATGCTGATCTGGATGGTATATATCCCTCACAGTGCTTTAACCAGAGTGACTTCCATGGTGAAGAACATTTGAATGCAGAAAGCTTCAATTCCTTTTGTCTCCTTAACTTTGGTTATAATGGTTCAAAATGGCCATAGCATTTATATTCTTCCTGTTGTTTTGTTTCAAAACAGTGCCTCACTATATAGCTCTGGTTGTTTTGGAAATCAAGTCTCTTTGGGTTAGCAACATCTCCCATTGAGACCAGATCAGTCAGTTTTCTGCTATATAAGTGTTGGGGGCCTTAGACCAGCTCATTTGTGCTGCCTGGTTTGTGGCTCAGTTTCTGAGAGGTCTTAGAGCTCTGTGTTAGCTGAAACTGCTGGTCTTCCTGTGGGGTTGGAAATGCTCAACAGTGGGGAAAAGGAACTCACAGAGTCTATTTCCAGTGGCAAGACAGGGCATGAAGTGGAGGTATGGGGTTGCCATTCTATAGTCAAAAACTCTGACCCAGAATTGTTCCTGTCTACATGAACTGCAGGAACAAAGAAACCCCAGTGATTGGTCCAAAATGGGATCCATCTCAAATGGAGACTCCAAGGTCTGACATTATTACTGATTTTATGGTTGCTTACATATAGGAGCCTAGTATGACCTCACTTCATGAGGCCCAACAAGCAGCAGACTGAGACACACACTTACTCACACCTAACCATTGAACTAATGCCAGTCATGTTTTAAATCCTCATAGTCTTCCCATTAGATTTATCTTTTTCGCATTTTCTTATAAACTGGACATACCAATCTGTGATTTAATATTCTGTCTGCTTTGGCCTATTCATCTCCAACATACCTTTATATATCAAACACTCATTTGCACCATGTTCTTCTTTTCATTTCAAACTTTGCTTTTTATAAACTCCCAACTTCACACATTTTTTCACTCTATGTTTCATCCATAGCCAACAGCAAGAGCAGTTAAACAAAGCTAAGGCCTATTAAGTCCTTATCTTAATTAGCATTAACTGTCAGCCTGCCAGACTATAATCATCTAGAGGGAAAAAAAGAATCTCAATTAAAGTAATCATCTTTATTTTCCAAGTTGGGCTATTGGCACATCTGTGAGAAATTTTTGTTAATTAATTATTTTATTTATTTACAACCAAATAGTTGCCTCCCCTACCTTCTCCTCCTGCATAGTTCTTACCCCATCCCTCATCCAACCTCCCCTTCACCTCTGAGAGGGAGCCTTCCTGTCTATCCTCCCATACTGCCATATCAAGTCTCTACAAGTTTATACCCATTCCCTCCCACTGAGGCCAGACTAGGCATTCCTCTTCTACATATGTGCCTGAGCCCAAGGATCAGCCCATCTATGCCCTGTGCATCTATGTCTCTGGCTGATGCCTGTAGTTCAGGTTAGCTGACACTGTTGGTCTTCCTATTGGGTCGCCAGCTTCTTCAGTTACTTCTATCCTCTCCCCAACTCTTCCATCGGGATCCAAGACATCAGTCCAATGCTTAGCTGTAAGGATTTGCAGCTGGCCCAGTCAGCTGCTGGTAGAGCTTCTCAGAGGACAGCCATGCTACGGTCCATTGTACAAGCTCAACATAGCATTAGTAATCATGCCACAGAGTGGTGCCTGCCCATGGGGATGTATACTCACTTGGTCTGTCACTGTTCAGCCATTCCTTCCATCTGTGTCCCATTTATTCTCTGCATTTATCTTAAACAGGAACAATTGTGGGTGGCATTATTTGAAGGTAGTTTGCCATTGCCATCTCTCCACTGGAGGCCTGTCTGACTAATAGACAAAGATTCTTCAAGTACTATCTCCCTGGGTGTTAAGTTAAATTCACCCACACTGAGTCCTAGGATCCTATCCCACACCAGGTCTCTGGGACTTTCTAGTGATTCCTCCTATTCCAGGCAGAGCCATATTTCCACTCATTCTCCTGGAACTCTGGAACTCTCTCCTGCCTCACCCCATGCCTGACCCTTCTCCCTTCCCCTCTCCCTCCATTCTCCCACACAGATCCCTTACTTCCTTTGCCTCCCATGATTATTTTGTTTCCCCATTCTAAGTGGGATTTGAGCTTCTTCACTTGGGTCTTCTTTATGGTTTAACTTCTTCAGGTCTGTGGGGTGTATCATGGGTGTTCTGTCCTTTTTGGCTAATATACATTTATCAGTGAGTGTATAGTTCATCATAATCGAGTAGGCTTCATCTCAGGATACAGGGAAGGTTCAATATATGAAAATCGATATAATCTACCATATAAACACAGTGAAACAAACAAACTAATAAAAATCATGTGATAGTGTCCACTATCCCCTTCTTTATTTAACTGCTTTGGTATCTGGGAAAATTGATTCTGCATCCTGCTACATTGTTGAACTTGTTTGCAATTTCTTAAATTTGGTGGGAGCTCTAGTTATAATAAAATGGCATCTGTAAATAGAGATAGTCTGACTTCTTTTCCTGTTAGCATTTCTTTAGTTTCCTGCTCTTGCTTAAATCTACAGCTTGTACTTCCAGGACAATATCAAACGGGAGTGTAGTTACTACTCATCCCTGTCTTCATCTTAACTAAAGTGGGATTTTTTTCAAGCCTTTATTTTATCTAAAATGATATATTGGCCACGTGTGTGTGTGTGTGTGTGTGTGTGTACATATATATGGTGTTAGGTGTTTTTTTCCTCTACCCTTATATTTGCTGGAACTTTTATTGTGAAAGCATGTTGGATTTTGTCCAAGGATAATGCTATATCTATTGATATGATCATGTTATTGATATGATCATGTTATTTATATTTTAGGGCGATTTGTGTGGTTTATTACATTTATTGACTTGTATATATTGAATTATACCTGAATTTCATGGATAAATATAACTTGGTCGTGGTATATAATGTTTGGTGTATGTCTTACTACGAATATTAAGTAACATTGAGGTTTTGTGTATTGGCTCAAGGACAACATAACAGCTGATGCTGTGTATACTACATTACTGATTTTTCAACCACACCGTTTCCTCCCATTGGGAAGCTATCATAGGCCTGCAAAGATGGCTAAAGTAAAAGTTACCCCTGACTGAATGGATAAAATGCCTCAGACAAAAATAAAACAGTTTCCAGAAAGCAATTTTGCATCAGAGATTATTGTATTAAGATTTTAAAAATATGTGAATTAATGCTGGTTTTCAGTTTAAAATTTGTGAGAGGAGAAAATGAAAAGCAGGCAAGAGAAAATCTGGGTTCTGAGGTCCTTTAATCTGTGTGGATTTTCCTTTTCCCTGTGGGTGGGTCTGGGATAAATAAAGTGCTCTATCACTTGCTGGTGTCTTGCCTGAGCTGGTAAGGAAGTTCAGTGGACAGAGGATGTGATCATAGTTCAAAATTCTGTTATTAGAAATTCCAAGATAATAGAAACACGTTTTCAGTTCTATTGAGCCGCAGGTTACTGTAGTGAGAAAAATGATTAGGTGAGATGTACATCCTCAGTTTCACAACTGCAACGTTTAAAATGTCAAAGGTCAGCGTGCATTCAGATCATTTCTGTTGTTGTTTTGCTATTGTTGGTTTGCTTAAGGACATATGGCTATGTGGGCTGTACTGTACGCACGTGAATTTGTATGTGTGTGTGTTTTGTGTGTGTGTGTGTGTGTGTGTGTGTGTGTGTTTGTGAATGTGAATTGGTGTGTCTGATGAATTTGAAGAAATTAAGGATATGAAATTAGAGAAATATTTACTATTTTTTTAAATTTCATTTTGAGTGAAAAGTTAATGTTTATTGATACTCGGATACACACAGATAGAGAGAGAGAGAGAGAGAGAGAGAGAGAGAGAGAGAGAGAGAGAACAATAAAATAAAAAGTCTGTGAGTTAATTCACAGAAATGCAAGAGCACAGCTGCTAAAACACTATTTACACTGGGAAGATTAAGTGTTCTGAAGTACAAGTGACAATGGAAGGAATTGAGCAATTGTTGAGAGCCCAAACATGGCGCTGGCTTTCCACTTATGACTCAGCAAACAGCTGTTGTCCAGCCCCGTGGACGTAGTGCTCATGTGCCACAGATGTCACAGCCGGCTCTTGGGGAATGCTAATGAGTTACTGGAGGGCGCACCAATCAGGTAGTGACACGAGTCTCCTGGGCATATATAAACAGTGCATTTTCCGTCCACATGGGTCCCCTGCTCGGAGTATTGTACAATAAATGTTTTTCGCAGAAGAATCCTGTTGTCGCACACCTTTTCCTGCTAGCAGGACGTGGGGTGCGCAACAAGCAATTGTCCCCCAAACAAGTCAAACCTAATTCATGTCTTCAGTGTCACCCATCTAACACTGTACTTTAAGATTTAGACTACACCACAATGGACCAAATATGAGCCTTGCTTTCAAGATATTGATGATATTAATCTAGCTTTTTAGATTTGGAAGTCAAAGTCCGATATGCCAAACAACTAAATATGGACGTCATGGAAAATTGGGAAGCAGATAAAGAGTGTTGAATATGAAATGAACTAATCATAATTCAAAATAAAATTTATAACGAATACCAGGTTTTTCTGGCTGCAACAGATTCTGTGATTGCTTTGCACACACAGCAAGTAAGCTTCCAAATACGTAGTTTCACACAACTGAAACACACAGTGCTTATCTTATGAACTGTTATGAACTGCAGGATTTTACTGCATGCACAAAACTTTACTGCTCTCTCAGAAACATGATGGTTTAATTATGAGAAACAAAGACATAACAGTTTTCTATTGTAATTAGAAATGTAAGGGCTTATAGTGGATTTTTGGCATCAGCAATAGTACTTGGGTTTGGTGACTGCATATGGGGTTGATCACTGGGTGAGGCAGTCTCTGAATGATCTTTTCTTCAATCCGTATTTCTCTATTTGACCCGGTATTTTCTCCCGTGGTTGTTTTGTTCTTCCTGAAGCTGGAAAGAACCCAGATGTCCTTCAGTAGATGAATGGATACAAAAATTGTGGTACATTTACACAATGGAGTACTACTCAGCTATCAGAAACAATGACCTTATGAATTTTTTTTTCTTTTTTTCTTTTAAAAAACAAAGATAAAAGAAAAAAATTAAACATTTTTGCATAAATGTATGCAAATACATTTTTGTCAGTGCTTGGCTTTTTTTTTCTTTTTTTTTAAGGTTTGATACTCTGCATTAAGGTCTTACTAGTTACAGTGAGCAAAACGTACATGTAAAACAGGATGTAACCCAGAATTAGTCAATGTTTTCTTGGGGTGTAAGGATTGAGCATAATGTTTTTTGTTTGTTTGTTTTGTTTTGTTTTCTTTTTTTTCTTGAACTTCACACAGTCTGTGAGTTGTTTCTGGGGCAGTCCAAGCCTCTGGGGTTAGCATCCCACTATCAGTGACTGCATATTATGTCTGTTCTTTTGTGACTGGGTTATCTCACTCAGGATGATATTCTCTAGATGCAGCCATTTTCTTAAGAATTTGGTTAAGTCATTGTTTCTGATAGCTGAGTAGTATTCCATTGTGTATATGTACCACAATTGAGAACATCACCCCAGAAACAACTCACAGACTGTGTGAAGGAAAAGAAAAGAAAAGAAAAACCCATTATGTTCACTCCTTATACACCAAGAAAACTTTGACTAATTCCAGGTTGCATCCTGTTTTACATGTACTTTATGCTCATTGTAAGGAGTAAGATCTTAATGCATGCTATTGAACCTTAAAAAAAAGCCAAGCAATGACAAAAATGTATTTGTATACTTTTATGCAAAAATGATTAAAATTTGTACATTTAACTTCAAAATAAAGTTTTTCAATAAAAAAAAAAAAAGAAGAAGAAGAACTAAGGCATCCCAATTTTGGGTCTTATAGATAACCCTAGCCAACAACTCAAAAAATAGCTTTTCATGTCTTCTGCTATTTAGGCTTAGTAAATTGCTTTGTTTTGGGTCTTGGGAAGAGCAATATTATCCAATAGTGGAAACATAAATATTGAATTGCATGCATTAAAAATGTAGGCTTGGGGGTGCTGGTAAATAGGTAATATTATGGTTTCATGTTGCTTTGTAAGATATACATCTTCTTGTGCCTCTTATTCTTTTTCTTTATTTAGCATCCAACTTCTTCCCCAAGATGCTTCCTTTCCCTTTTTCCCCTATCAGATCACTTGTATTCTGCTTTTCCCCTTTGCCCTCTTCACACACTTTTCTTGGATTACTTTTGTCCCCTTCCATATAGAGCCCTCTTTTTCTCATTTGTATTAAATCACTTGTATCCTACCATTCTGGATATTAAATCTCTGACAAGTGTATAATTAGCAAAAATTCTCTTCCATTCTGTGAGGTTGTTTGTTCGAATGTTTTGTCTTATTGATTGTTGCTTTTGCTGTCAATAGCTTTTATTTTCACAAAGTCCCATTTGTCAATTGATTACTTTAATTACTGGATAAAGGGAGTCCTATTTGAGAAGTTCTTTCTAAACCTACTTTGTCTACTACAATGGCTATGTTTTCACCTAGGATTTTTAATGTTTCAAGTTCTAACTCTTGGGTTTATGTATTTTACACATTTAGAATGTATTTTTCTTTTATTTTCTTTTTACAATTGGATATTCTCTGCATTTACAATTCAGATGTTATCACTTTCCCACAATTCCGTTCCCTCTCCCCCTCCCATTGCCTCCATGAAGATGCTCCTTCTCCCTACCACCCTCTCCCACCTCAGCACTCTGGCATTCCCCTTCAGGGGGAAACAAGCCTTCCCTGGACCAAAGGCTTCTCCTCCTATTGATGTCAGAAAATGCCAACCTCTACATATGCACCTGGGGCCATGGGTCTCTCCATGTAAACTCATTGGTTGGTGTTTTGGTCCCTGGGAACTGTGGTGGATTTGGTTAGTTGATCATTTCATTCTTCCCATGTGGTTGCAGACCTTTTCAGCTCCTTTAGTTCTTTCTCCAGCTCCTTCACTGGGGTCCTCGTGTTCATTCTGATGGTATTTTTCTAGAAGATGATACATATGGACTAATTTTGTGCTTTGCATTTGGACATGTGGTATTATCAGCATTTTTTGTTGAATATGTTTTATTTTTTTCAACATACGCTTTTGGCATCTTTGTCAAACATTAAGTGACAAATATATTTGGGTCCTTAATTTTGTTTCATTATTCAATGTGTCTGCTTTTAACCTAATATCATATTGTTTTTACTAATATTCCTCAGTAACATATTTACAATCTGGAATGTTAATCCCTTTAGCATTGTATTTTAGTCTCTGGCTCGGGATTCTTTTGATTATTTGGGATCTCTTGTGGTTGCATGTGGATTTTAGTATAGGTTTTAATTTTCTCTTTTTTCTGTGAATGAAATGGAAATTTTGATTGAGACTGAACTGAATCTGTATAATAGTTTTGGTAGAATGGTGATTTTAACAATATTGCTGATAGAAGATTTGGAGTTTATTGTGTATGATGTCATAGCATCTTCAAATGGGGTTAGTATGTCTTCTTTCTATATCAATATTCCTTAAGTTTCCTTCCCTTGCCTTATTGCACCAGTTAGTACTTTGAGAAAATGCTGAAAAGGAGTGGGTGTAGTGAACATCCCTGTTTCATGTCTGACCTTAGTGTGATTATTTCGAGCTTTTCTCTGTTTAAGATGATACTGGCTGTGCACTTTATCTTGTTCCTGGTCTAAGCACTTTACAATATTATTTATCTTCTCAAAGAACTTGTAAGTTCTCTTTACCATTTCTATTTCTCTTCTGGCTTTTATTAGTTTTTGCAGGTGACTGATTTTGGATTTGGTTTCTTCTTACATTTCTAACTTTTTGAGTCTTATCATTAAGTCATTTTTGTGCTTTTTAAAATTTTATTAGTGTAGGCACTTATAAACATAAATTTCTCTCTAACAACATGCAACCACCAACTGTATCTCAGAAGTTTTTCTGTGTTGTGTCTTCATTTTCATGTAATTCTGGGATGTATTTTCTTTAATTCTTCTTTGATGATGTCATTATCAAGTAAGCTAGTAAAGAGTTCTTTAATATCTATGAGTTTGCTTGTTGACAAGAAGTTATTTATTTGTCTTTATTTGTCCATTTTAAGTTTTATTATGTTATTCTCAAGAAGAATAAAAGGAATTATTTCAATATTTTTGAATTTGTAAAGACTGTGTTTTTCTTTATAAAAGCTTCTATGGGGTACTGAGTAAAATGTATATTCTTTGGATTGAATATTTAATGAACATAAAGCCTATTTGATGTATAATACCATTTAGTTTTGATGTTTCCTTGTTTCTTGTCCAAATAACCTTTTTGCTAGAGGAAGTTGGAGTGTGAGATCATTATCATTGGATTGTAGTTAATTTGTACCTTTAATTCAAGTGCTAAAAAGGTTTTAAGAACTTGTATACCCCAGAATAGCTTAGGATAATAATGCCTTTTTATTTAGCTGTTTCCTTTATTAGAATAAAGTGTTCTTGTTTATCTCTTATTCTTTTTACTATGTAGTCTTTTTCAGATATAAAGATGAAGATACCTTTTTACTTCCTTTTTAATTTTTCTTCCTTTTATAAAAACTTGGATATTTTACTTACTTATATTTCAAATGTTATACTCTTTCCCAGTTTCCTCTTTAAATTCCCCTATTACATCTCCACTCTCCCTGTTTTTAATGGAAGTGTTCACCTACCCACACACTTCCTCCTATATTTCTGCCCTAGCACTCCCCCACACTTCTGTATTGAGCCTTTCCCTCTCCCCTCATTAATGTCTGATAAGGCCATCCTCTGCTAAGTATGCTGCTGGAACCATGGGTCCCTCCATGTCTACTCTTTGGTTTTTGTTTCTGGGAGCCTTGGGGTGTCTTGTTGGTTGATATTGTTGTTATTTCTGTGGGGCTTAAAACACCTTCAGCTATTTCAGTTCTTTTTCTAACTCCATTTGGGATACCATTCTCAGTTTAATGGTTGGTTGAGAACATCCAACTTTATATTTCTCAGGCTCTGGAAGAGCCTTTTAGGAGACAGTCATATTAGAAACCTGTCAGCATGCACTTCTTGACATCCACAATATTGTCTGGTATTGGAGGCTGTATATGGGAAGGATCTCTGGGTGGGGCAGTTTCTTGATGGCCTTTTCTACAGTCACTGCTCCAAATTTTGTCTCTGTATTTTCCCTTGTGAATATTTTGTTCTCCTTTTTAAAAAAAGACTGAAGAATCCACTTTTTGTTCTTCCAAATTCTTGAGCCTTTTGTGGTCTGTGGATTGTATCTTGGGTAATCCAAGCTTTGAGTTCATACAATGTGTGTTCTTCTGTGATTGGGTATACATCCAGAAAAGGTATAGCTGGGTCCTCAGGTAGCAATATGTCTAATTTTCTGAGGTACCACCAGTTTGATTTCCAAAGTGGTCTTACCAACTTGCAATCACAACAAAAATGGAGGAGTGTTCCTCTTTCTCCACATTTTAGCCAGCATCTGCTGTCACCTGAGTTTTTGATCTCAACAATACTGACTGGTGTGAGGTAGAATCTCAAGGTTGTTTTGATTTACATTTCCTTTATGACTAAAGGTGTTGGACATTTCTTTAGGTTCTTCTTAGCCATTTGATATTCTTCAGTCGAGTATTCTTCATTTAGCTCTGACCCCATTTTTAATAGAATTATTTGATTCTCTGTAGTTTAACTTCTTGAGTTTTTTGTATATATTGGATATTAGCCCTCTATCTGATGTATGATTGGTAAAGAACTTTTCCCAATATGTTGGTTGTGGGTCTTTTCTATTGCCAATGTCCTTTGCTTTACAGAAGTTTACAATTTTAGAAAGTCCTATTTGTTAATTCTTTCTCTTAGAGCATTTGCCATTGGTGTTCTGTTCAGAAAAATTTCCCCATTTGGGGATAGTCCCCACTTTTTTCTTTTATTAGTTTTGGTGTATCCAGTTGTATGTGGAGGTCCTTGATCCACTTGGACTTGAGTTTTATACAAAATGATACTAGATGAATTTGCATTCTTCTACGTACTGACCACCAGTTGAACAGCATCATTTGTGGAAAATGCTGCCTCCCCTCACTGGATAGTTTTAGCTTCTTGTCAAAAAACAAGTAATAGATGTGTGGGTTCCTTTCTGAGTCTTCAATTCTATTCTGTTATTCAACTTGAATGTCTCTGTATTAATACCATGCAGTTTTTTGTCATGATTGCTCTGTAATACAGCCTTAGTTTGTGGATATTGATTCCCCCAGAAGTTCTTTTTTGTTGTCTAATTTCTCTGGTTAGGTCTTCAAGTACCATATGGAACAGGCATAGAAAGAGTGGACCGCCTTGTTAGTTTCTGATTTTAGTAGGATTGCTTCAAGTTTCTCTCAATTTAGTTTGATGTGGACTACTGGTTTGCTGAGTATTGTTTTTCCAATTTTTATGTAAAAGCCTTGAATTCCTGATATTTCCAAGAGTTTTAACATGAAGAGGGGTTAAATTTTGCCAAATATTTTCTCAACATCTAATGAGATAATCATGTGTTTGTTTGTTTGTTTTTTGAGTGTGTTTATATAGTGGATTACATTGATGGGTTTTTATATATTGAACCATCCCTGGGATGAAACCTACTTGATTATGATGAATGATCATTTTGATGTGTTCTTGAATTCAGTTTTTTGTGAGAATATTATTTTTTCATCAATGTTCATAAGAGAGATTGGTCTGAAGTTATCTTTCTTTGATCAAAGAAGAAATAAAGAATGAAATTAAAGACTTTTTAGAAAATAATGAAAAGGAAGGCACAAAAACATACCCAAATTTATGGGATACAATAAAAAATTACTAAGAGGAAAATTCATAGCTCTGAGTGCCTCCAAAACAAAATTAAAATGGGCATACATGAGCAGTTTGTTGGCACACCTGAAAGGTTTAGAAAAAAAATCAGATATACTCATCAGCACACCTGAAAGCTCTAGAAAAAAAATCAGATATACCCGAGAGGACCAAAAGGCAGAAAATAATAAAACTTAGGATAAAATCAACAAAGTAGAAATAAAAAGAACTATACAATTAATCAACAAAACTAAGAGCAGGTTATTTGAAAAAACAAACAAGATAAATAAACCCCTAGCCAGACTGACCAGTGGGCACAGGGACAGTTTCTAAATTAACAAAATCAGAAATGAAAAGGGAGACATAACAACAGAAAGAGAAAATTTAAAAAATCATCAGATCCTACTACAAAAATCTCAACAAAACTAGAAAATCTGGATAAAATGGACAAATTTCTATGGAAAGACCATTGTACCAAAGTTAAATCAGGATCAGATACACCATCTGATCAGTCCCATTACCTCTAAAGAAATAGAAGCAGCCATCAAAAGTCTTCCAACAAGAAAAGCCCAGTACTAGAAGGATTTATTATACAATTCTATCAGACCTCAAAGAAGACCTAATGCCAATTCTCTTCAAATGATTTTACAAAATATAAACAGAAGGAACACTACCCAATTTGTTCTATGACGCCACAATTACACCAATCCATATGCCACTTGACTTTCTTCTAGCCTTCAATTAGAATATGTTTTCTCATTGTTTTACTCTAAGTTGTTTCCTATGTTTAAAATTAAGACTTTTTTCTTGTAGGCAGCAGATATGTGCATTTTGTTCCTTGATCTATTTAGCCTCCCTGTGTCTTTGATTGGAGAATTGAAGACTTTGAAATTTACAATAATTTTTGAAGCGTATGTTAGTTGTCATTGTGTTTTGATTTTTGGTGATGCTTCTATTTGAAATAGTAATTTGTATTTCAGAAATTGGAGTTTTTTATTTCTTCCCACACCTTCTCTTCCATGCTCACTTTTCTTTTTGTCCATGCAAAATACAGCAATCTCTACCTTTCTTAGATTAAGTTTCTTGGATATACATTTTTAAAATCCTTTTTTTTCTGTTGTAATTTTTTTCCTTCAACAATGGCAGATAGTTTTGTAGGTATATAATTTTACACTTTCTGTTATAGTCTTTTATGATTTGAAATGCATTGTTCCAGTCTCTTCTGGCTGTCAAAGTTTTCATTGAGATATCAGCTGTTTCTGAAGGGTTTTCTTTTAGATTTGGCTTGCAACTCTTCTCTTGAAACTTTCAGTATCCTTTAGTTGTTATGTATACTTAGTGCTTTAAACTGTGACCAGATGTTGAAATTTTCTTCTCCAGTCTCATCTATGTGGTTTTCTCCGTGCTCCTCGTATCTGTATGGATGTGCGTTTTCTTACATTAGGGACGTTTGTTCAACCATCTTCTTAAAGATCTGATCTATGCCATTTTCTTGAGATTTTTCTCCCTTACTTCTGGCCAGAAATCTGATAGTTTTGTTGCTGTTTTAAATTGCTTTTTTGTTTATTTGTTCTTGTTTTCATGGTGTCTCATAGTTTCTGCATGTTTGTTTCCTATGTTTTGTTTGATTTGTTTTAATTTTTTGTTCCTTGATTATGCGTTCTGTTTTCTCTATTTTACTTTTGATATCTAATGTTGCTTCTTCTGCTTGATTCCTTCTACTTGGTGGGTTTCCCTTGCAAATTTTAACTGTGCTTTATTTTGGGTTGGTTTCTTTTCACTCTATCTTTATTTCAGGTTTTGTAAAGAAGGCCCTTCCTTCATTTTTCACATGGCTGGTATTCTTGCAATGTGATCTGTTTGGACAGCTGGTCTTATTATTTTTAAGTTTGTTATGGATGGAACATGAGGTATGAGAGGGAATACATGTGGGGTACATTGAATCTAAAGGTTGGAAATGGTTTGGGTGAAAGGAGTCTCTTTGGCATTGGGAATTGTGATCAATTAAAAGATATTTGTGTTCCAAACATGGAGTATGAAGTTAGATCAATTTGTCAAGAATGTTCTCGTAGCCAGACTAGGCCAAAACATGGGGTTTGGAGTCTTGACTGTATTCAGAGTAATGCAGAAAAGCAAATATCATATTGGGTCAGGATTTACTCATCACACTATAACCTGAAAGAGACAGAGGGAGTCTGGGAATAGATTTAGGTGGTCAAATTTTTACTTTCTGTAAACTATCCTATTTCTTTTAAAGTTCAAAGCCTCCCGAAAATATTCAAGTGCTGTCTAAAGATACTCAAAATATTTTTAAAATACCAAAAGCTTCTAAAAATAGCTAAATCATCTCTTTAATGGGTCAAGTTCTCACAACTATTGAACCTATTAAAATTAAAACAAAGCAGAACAAACAACAACAAAAAAACATGTCCCACAACTTCCGATTCCAACAGGGAAAGAACAGTGCATTGGCCTAATCCAACAGGGGAAAATACTAAATTCCTACAATATAAAAAAGGGTGGTACTTTGATGTCTCTGACCCTTCCATGATACTTTGGTCTCCATGAAATTTTTCTATATGTGCATTAGACCATCACCAAAAGATTCTCTTAGACCTCTTCAGGGACTGTGCTTCTGACATGTGGTGCCAGGCCTCAATTTTTCCTATGACCTATTTGATCTTGGGTTTTCTACTGAAATTGAGGTTGTTTCTCACCAAAAGTTTATCCTGGCTTTTCTTTAGCAATTCTAGCCTTGGCAAAAGCTGCCAAGCTCCAGTTTGTTGTCCTGATCCCTTCATATAATCAACATAGTAGCTCCTGAACAACTCCTCATCAAGTTAAAAACCAGTAGATGTACCCTTTGTCACAACTTCAGCTTAAGTCCTGAGTGATGACCCTGCAGAAATTTTCCCAAATGTACACACTTTAGTGATCCCTGTGTCTCTCTAATTAGGAATAATACCGTAGCTCCAGTTGATTAGCATCAGTTACTTCAGTAAAGTAAAGGTTTTACTTCAGTCCTGCTGGTTATGTGTTAACCATAGACAACTATTAGCTCCAGTTAATCAGATACCATATATTTTTAATTCAAAATATTGAATGTTTTCAACACAGTCTTTAAAAGGGTTGCAAATTTCCCCACCTGGAACTTCATAAATTAGGATTCCATATCCTATATTTTTTCAGATTTATTTTCTTAGTTCCCACAACAGATTACTAATATTGGTATACCCAATGGTTTTTCTATCCATAGCTTCAAATGCCATAGAAATGCTAGGTCTGCCAATAATTTACAACCTAGTGTAGATTTGAGTCTTAATTTGGGGTTCTACTGCTGTGATAAAACACAATGGCCAAAATCAACTTGTAGAGACAAAGGTATGTTTAATTTTGCTGCTTAAACTTCAACTTCTAAGGAATTCAGATCAGAAACATTAAGTTCAGGCTGATACAGAAGCCATAGGTGGTTGGGTTTTTTTTTTTTTGTTTGTTTGTTTGTTTTTGTTTTTGTTTTTTTTGTTTTTTGTTTTTTGGTTTTTTTGTTTGTTTGTTTGTTTTGGATGTTTATTGGCTTGTTCCCCAGGGTTTTCTCGTCTTGCAAAAAATAAAACCTAAAACCAAGCCAAAGCTTAGCATTGTTCACAGTTACCTAAGCCTCCCACATCAATTGGCAGTCTTGAAAATATACCACAGGCTTGTCCACAGGTGAAAGCTGGGGGAGGTATTTTCTCAGTTCTTTTCAAATGACTCTAACTTGTAGCAAGCTCAACATAAATCAACCAGGACACTTACCATTCTTGATTCTTCTGTAGCTAAGACAGAGTGATCCATTCAAGTCATGGACAATAACCCACAAGGCTTTTAGAAGTGATATCCTAGGGGTTATTTATTTTCATCCAGAGGCCATATTGGCATTTGGTTTAAGCTGTCAACTGATGGTTCTTGATTTATAGTCTTAGTCTGGAGAGCTTTACTCTTTCAACAAAACATGTTTCACTGAGTTAAAGTAATAAGACACACATATAATATACATTAGAATTAACCTAAGCTACCCCATTAAAATGAATATAGTTGAAAGTTCAAAATTAGACTTTCATTAAAATGTTTATTAAATTAACTTAGCAGTGATATTAACCATCTTTCATTAAAAGTATAGTAATGAAAAAAGCAGCCAAACACGCAGAGTAAAGTTCTAAAAACACATGAACCAGAAGTCATTTGTTATGACATTTTCTACAAATTTGGAACACACTACATTTCTTGTCTGTTTTCCAGACACCTGTGAGGACTCAGAAAGATGATGATGTGAAGATGCTTAGAGTCTATGAAGCCACCTTCATAGACTCTATAATGACACCTGTTACTGTCATTGAAGCTATTGTTATGACTGTCCCTAGTGGGTGTCAGAGAGGCTTCTTAGAGACACATCATATTTGCTAATGTTTGCTTACTCATCACTATGTTCTACATAGTTCATAGGGACATATTTACAGATTGCAGAATATTGGGCATTAAAAAAAGAATACCAGTGTATTCTTTTAGGCTGCAAGAACCAGAAATATTGAGATCGTCTGGTGATGCATATCTTCAGGAAGTCATATATATTCATATCGCAGCATTCATTTTTCTTCCCAGATAAAGAAAATGCATTAGCCAGTTTGCTAATTAAATCAAGGGAATCTCACCCATGGTATCCTGCATATGTGAACAAAGCTTCTCTCAGAAGACTTGGATTATCTAATTAAAATCTCTGTGCCATATATTGTATGTGTCCTGTGTATTATTGGTTATGAAGGTTTAGAATACCGACAGAAGGCACAAGCTGCCATCATTGCTTTTAGTTCCTTGACCAAAAATCACATGGTAATGTTGTATTGATGTTGGATTTGTTTGTTTCTGTGAAAGTGTCATAACCTAATATTTCATTTGGGGTACATTTTTGTTTCTATGAACAATGAGATGGGGATTTAGAGAATGGACTATCTTTCCCTTTTCTTCTCTGTTTCTCTAACTCTCAAATATTTTTAGATGTTTGAATTTTTCATTGTAGAATTATCTCCCTTTTTTTAAAGATTTATTTCTCTGAATATAGAATTTTCTTTGAGGTTATTGTGGATGGGAGGGTGTCCATATCTGTTTCTTTGTGTGTTTTTTGTTAATATATGAAAAACCTGATGATGTATTCAAGTGCAAGAAACCTATCCAATTTTCTTAATGGTAGTGCTGCTATGAATCTTAGTGGGGAACCTACAACTTACACTTTCTTGAAATATAATTATCACAATTACATTCTGAATATCTATTTTAGCTCATGCAATAAGTGAAGTTCTCATGTATTATCAAATAAATCTTTCTTTGCAACAGATGGGTACAATATAAAAAACAATAGCTGCTCAAAATGCATATGAAAAGATATTATGAGGTGCCTTGTTTACCTTGAAATACCCATAATACAACTCATGTGCTCATGGGTTAGGAATCATTGCAAAAGAGGAGGTGTCAAAATCCTGAAAAATGAAGGAACAGAAAGTTGGCTGCATCAAGTTTTCTAGATATTTCAAAGGGTTTTACTAATAAATTCTTATCAACATCACTACAGATGTAAGACATGAGCAATGACAATGACACATATAAGTGGACATGCCAAACTGCTATATATATATATATATATATATGTATATATATATATATATGTATATAGGGGAATGCCAAGGTGCTGAGGTGGGTGGTTTGGAGAGAGAGCATCTTTGTGGACACAATGGGAAGGGGAGGGGAAATTGTGGGAAAGGGATAACACCTGAAATGTAAATGCAAAAAAAATTCCAATAAGAAAAGGAAAAAAATATTTTTTATTTAAAAAGCATATTAATCAGACAATTCCTATTAAAAACTAAATGTATTTTTATTAAAGGCACAAACATGGTGTTTGCCAAAAATAAAGCAAGTTACCTATATACTTCCTCTCTGATGGCTAATTTTTGAAGTAATAGAAGATGTTATCCATGCTGCTGTTGGAAAAAAAAATGTAATTACCCACTAGTACAAATGTTGCATAGATGTTGTTAGGTAATAAACTGATTTCTGACTAATTTTGCAGCATGTTGGACAAAGGGAATTATTTTTGGGTAATATTAACTTTGGAAAAAGCCCATGGTCACAGAGTTCTAGGGCATATGGGAGAATGTACCACTGAGTTTTGTTAAAAGAACATCTTATACAGACTCCTAAATGCTTATATTTGTACTCAGAGTTTAGTGGTCTCCTTCTTGTCCAGAGATTCCTTTCTCTACTTAGTTGCAGTTAAAGAAGAGATTCCTAAGTGTTTGAGATGCTGAGAATAAGTGACTGTTGAGTGCTCAACTCTAAATTGGACATCTACATATATAGTCAAATATATTTACATATATGTATAATATAGTCGAATAATAAATATTTGTTACAGTATTGAGCCTGAATTGTTATTGTCTTTAGCCATGCATGACTCACAATGAAAATATAACAACAACAACAACCCACTCATGAAATTTTCTACTCAAAATGTGTCCTGCCTATATGATGTGCAAAGACAAAGATGGAATAGAGACTAATGGAATAGTCAACTGATGATTGGCCTAAATCGAGGCCAATCCATGGGCAAGAACATGGCAGATGAAGAATAGCAACACAACCTATGCAACCTATGGGTACTGGTGTTATGCTATAGACTTTTCTGGGAGGCATGCAGCATGTAATTGTACTCCCCAGAGTACACAGGACAGCAAGAACAACTGTCTCTCTTGTTTCACTGGCGGCCTGCTGCCATCCCAAACAACTAACTAGAGATCTGCTGCCATTAGGAACCAGCATCTCTACCTGTAGGCTGCGTGGAGACCTTGAGAGTGTAGTGTAGATTCCAGATTGCAAGTAGAGTTGTAGAACCGACTATCCATATTGGTGAACTCTAAACACTTTTACTATTTATTTAATTTATTAATCATTCCATTCGTTTACGTCTCAAATGATATCTCATTTCCTGGTTGTCCTCCACCAGCCCCCATCCCACATCTGCCTTCCCCACTCCCCTTTGACTGTGTGAGATACTCTAAACATATTTGTTTTTAAATATTTTACACAAAATTAAATAACCGCAGTATTGTACTTCAAGAAAAAAATTTCTACAAAGGCAAGAAAAATTACCTTAACTCTCTGCTGTTTACTTAAGTCACTTTTCCTCCTCTACTCATTAGAGCTAGATCATCATTCAATTTATTTTCCATCAACTCATCCCATTAGGATTTTGGCACAGGATCAAGGGACAGATTTTAAGCATTTCATTTCAACTCCATTACACAACAAACATTTTTGAATTGCATTTGGTTCTGCCTACCTTTGTTTTCAGTACTCTATTAACATAAAACTGAACGATTATAGTTTAGTTTTCTAAAGCGTCTTCACAAATATTTTGTATTATTTACTGATAATCTGGAAAATTGCAGTCCTGTAGCTGATATTCCAAAGGTCTTTAAATAAAAATGATATGGATAATCAGGAGATCTAGTTACTCTACCAGAAGCTTCTGGATACATGGGCATACTGAAAGAATTGACAGGAGTGGAGCAAAATCATCAGTTTCAGAATTGTATGTGAATGGAAGAAATTTTGTTTGTAAGTTATTGTTTGTTTGTATTTTTTTATTTTATTTGCAGGGACAGTTCAGTTTTTTTTTTTTCTTGAAATTCACACAGTCTGTGAGTTGCTTCTGGGGTGTTCTGAGCTTTCTGGGGTTAGTATCCAATTATCAGTGACTACATATTATGTCTGTTCTTTTGTGATTGGGTTATCTCACTCAGGATGATATTCTCTAGATGCAAACATTTTCTTAAGAATTTTATAAAGTCATTGTTTCTGATAGCTGAGTAGTACTCCATTGTGTAAATGTACCACAATTTTTGTATCCATTCATCTACTGAAGGACATCTGGGTTCTTTCCAGCTTCTGGCTATTATAAATAGGGCTGCTATGAACATTGTGGTGCATGTGTGTTTGTTGTATGTTGGACATTCTCTGGGGTATATGCCCAGAAGTGGACTAACTGGGTCTTCAAGTAGTACTATGTTTAATTTTCTGAGAAATCTCCAGACTGATTTCCAGAGTGGTTGTACCAGTTTACAACCCCACCAAGAGTGGAGAAGTGTTCTTCTTTCTCTGAATCCTCCACAGCATCTGCTGTCATCTGAATTTTTGATCTTAGCCATTCTGTCTGGTGTGAAGTGGAATCTCAGGATTGTTTTGATTTGCATTTCGCTGATGGCTAATGATGTTGAGCACTTCTTTAGATGCTTTTCCAGCACTAGATATTCCTCAATTGAGAACTTTTTGTTTAGCTCTGTACCCCATTTTTAATAGAGTTGTTTGATTCTCTGGTGTCTAGCGTCTTGAATTCCTTGTATACCTTGGATATTAGGCCTCTATCAGATGTGGGGTTGGTAAAGATCTTTTCCCACTCTGTTGGCTGCCATTTTGACAGCTCAGTGTTTTAGACAGCAGTTGTATAAAAATTTCCTCCAAGATCAACACTTTCCAACTTGGAGTGAAACTTTTTAAAACAGAAATGTTTACAGGGAGGTAAGACAATCACATAGTTTTATAAGGAATCAAACATTGCAGAGAAATTTTTAGAAGTTAGCATCTCAAAATACCTTTTGGAAGTCCCTGAAACTGATCAGCTCCTTTGAATCTCCCCTCCTGATGAATGTTTAAGCAGAAATGATTGCCTAGATTCCCTCTCAGACATGCCAAGCTACAAAAAAAAACTCCTAGAGAAGCTTAGCCACCTGAAAGAAGCAAAGATAAATTTAGCTACTTGATGAAAGAAGTACAGGTCCATCTGGCAGCCTGAAAGGAACAAAGAGAAACCAAAGTGCCCACTGTAAACAAAGGCGAGCTATGATGAGGAGAAGCTCAGAACAACTGCAACATCTGGAAAGAACTCTGATGCATTGTGCCCTTTGAACTATTTGCTCTTTGCTAGTTTTTGGTTTTGGATTGGTCCCTTGTAATCTTTATTCATTAGGAAGAAGTTTTGCCACACACTATCACACATATTTGTATACACACACACAGATACATACACACACACAGAGACACACAGACACACACACACACACACACACACACACAAACACCACCAACATGAAAATAACAGGATCTAACATCTAAAAATCATTGAACATTAATATCTTTGAAAATCAATAAAATCAATTCACCAATAAAGAGATACAGATTAACAGAGTGGATGCTTAAAAGTATTCATCATTCTGCCCCAGGACCTCAGAATAAAGGAGTGGAAAAAGATTTTCCAATCAAATGGACTCTAAATACATGTGGTAGTCACCATTCCCATAACTAATAAAATAAACTTTCTACCAAAAGTAGAGTTTTGAATACTCTCTTTTGCTTCAGCTGCATTACATTTTTCAGGGCCTATTATCATTGCAGGATATTTTATCACATTGTGAACCCTGAGAGTATAAAAACAAAACAAAACAAAAACTTTTTTTTTCTTCTCTTATATCAAATATTCATATGTTTTCTTTTTCCTGGTGTCCCTGATTCCCTGTTTATAAATCATGGGGTTTTTTTTAATCTGACATTTTTTTTAAGCTGAGTTACTTAATTTCTCTACCTTCTTGTCAAGACACAATACTCTGTCTTCTGTTTTATAAATTTGTGAAAATCTATCGGTATATATATTTTATCATTTTTTGTTCAAATTCCTGAAATTTTCAGGTCAATGTTTATTTTGTTTTGGCTATTTTTCAGATATTGTTTTTTATTGAAATTTATGTTATATCTTGAATTATTTTTAATATGTTGTTCAACTGTTTATGTTTTGAAGTCTTTATTCTGCACTTTCATTTGGGTTACTTTATCATGTTTATTAGTAATATTTTGAACTTACTGTCTTGTGCATCATTAGCAACTAAGATAATATTCTCTGAAGACACGTTAATAGCATTACTAAATTTGGAGGAAATGTACTGTTTTGATTATTCGTATTTGTGTGTTTGCAGTAGGAACTAAGCATATGGACTTAGGTCATTGGCAGTATTTTGGTATTTTAATTCTGTTTTACTTTGTTGAGAAAATGTTTAAACCTCTCTTTCTCTTTACTCCAATATGTCAGGTGATTGATCAATTATGTTGATTCTGGGTTTCTGTGTTTGAAGTACAGTGCAAGAGTTAGAATAGGGTATCAGATGTAGTCTTGGGTCCACTTGATTTAGGTTTCACAGATGAAATTATACTTTCTATAATATTAAAGATTCTCAGAGCCATTCATCAGGAATCTTAGAGAGGTACTAAGGAGTTTTCCTTAGACTATAAGTATTTGTGGAATTGCTGATATGAGTCTTGGCCTCCTGTGAGAAGAGACGCAATAAGGGGGAAGGCATGAGACTTGTGATTCTCAGGTAGGCTACATGTGTGGGTAGAATTAATAATGTCAGTTTAATGCCTTTTCTTGAAAAGGAGCAGTCTCTTTGGATCCTGGGAATGAACTGAGTTGATGACTTGAGTCTTGTCTTTATGTCTAGAGAAAGGAACAGATATAAATGGCAGGTATTTGTTGAGCTAGGGGGTTGTGAAGAGGTAGAAGAAGCTAGTGGTAGAAGTCTATGTTTCATGTGTAGAGTCTAGGGTGTAGATGATGGCACTCAATTCAGATGAATAAAGTTATCAGTGATATTTTGGTGCTCTAACTGGAGGAGGTGTCCCAAAGTGGGACAAGAATGTAGGCATGAGACAAATACTCTTCTAGTTGGTGGTGCAACATTGTGTGTGTGTGTGTGTGTGTGTGTGTGTGTGTGTGTGTGCGCGCCTGTGTGTGAGTGTTAAATGAGCTTTCTTTATTATTTTTATAAATCATTCCAGTCATGTACATCTCAAGTGATAATTCCCTTTCCAGTTACGTGTCCACAGTTCCCAGATTCCATCCACTATCTCCCCTCCCATTTGCCAATATGAGGGTATTTCCCTACACACCTACCCACTCCTGCCCCATCACTCCAGCATCCCCCTATGCTGGGGCATCAAACCTCCAGAGGACCAAGGGTTCCCCCCTCAACTGACGTCAAACAAGGCCGTCCTCTGCTATATATGTATCTGGAGCCAAGGATCCCTCCCTGTGCACTTCTTTGTTGGTGGTCTAGTAAGTCATTTTGTAAGACACAGAGAAGATTCTAAATGGTAAAAGCTGCAGAACCAAAATCTAGAAGATAAACTGTGTGCTGATTCTTTGAGAGACTCAAATTTCTATAGGAGTGAATTTCTTTTCAATGTACCTCTACCATGAAAGAATGCTATGCCTTTGTCCAAAATGAAATAGCAGTCATTTAAGAGTGAAAATTTAAAATTAAAATCTCTGTTGACTTTGGTACTTTTCCTCAAAATGTAAATGGTATGTATGAGGAGTAAAACAACATAAAAATTATGGCTACCTCAAGTCATTTAGATGAAATTCAATGGTCAAGTTATTCATTCAGACGTTTTCTGTGCCAGCTAAGTTCTCATTCATAATAAATATATACCACCAAAATTCCTGAGAGAAACTTTCTCTCTCTCTCTCTCTCTCTCTCTCTCTCTCTCTCTCTCTCTCTCTCTCTTTCTCTCTCGTTCTCTCTTTTTCTCTCACTCTCTCTTGTTCTCTCTCTTTTGTTCACTCTCTAGTTCTATCTCTCTTGCTCTATCTCTCTTGTTCTCTCTCTCGTTCTCTCTCTCTTTAGTTCCCTCTCTCCTGTTCTCTCTCTCATTCACTCTCTCATTCTCTCTCCCTCCATCCCTCCCTACTCACCCCCTCTCTCTGCCTCCCTCTCTCTCTCCCTCCCTTTTTCTCTCTCTCCCTAATATTGACTTATTTCTGCAGACTGATAAGAAAACATTGAAAGAAATTTTTTTCCTATTTCCATTTCTATGTTACATTAATCATAGGGAACATGAAAAATCTTAAGTGAGCATCTTAAATATTTGATTGCAGTGCTAGTTAAGGCTTATTTATAGTTAATCTTGCCAATCTAGTGTAATCCAAAATTTATTGTTATAAAGTTCAACTCTGGGTAAATGCCAAGTACAGATATGGAGTATAAAAACAGACCTTTGGGAATTACATGGTGAATTCAATGTATCTATTAGCTATGCCTGTATATTTATAGTTTGTTAATCTGTTATCCAGTTGTGGAAAACAGTAAAAATCTTAAGACCTAATTGACTCCTTATTTATAATGCAGAGTTTATTATTTTCTTCACATCGCTGTGATCTTTCTGCCCTCCCTGAAGGTTGTATGTATGTATGTATGTATGTATGTATGTATGTATGTATGTATGTATTATGTATGTATGTATCATGTATTTTATATGTATTCATGCATTATGTAATAGAAAAGCAATAATAGTTTATAATAGTATAATAATAGTTTATCACATAAAACTTATCTTCAGAGCTAATTCTTTTGTTTCCTTGTTTTTAAATGGATATTCTCTGTATTTACATTTCAGATGTTATCTGCTTTCATTCAACCCCTTCTCCCTACCCCTCCCTCTCTCTCCCTCCTCCTCCCTCCCTCTTCCTCCTCCTCCCGTTACCTCCATGAATGTACTCCCTCTCCCAACCATTTGGTCATATCAATATCTACTACTTTTTATTCTAGAAGGAATAATTTTTCCATCCACATGTTTTTATTGACGAATACATATTGACACCCCAAAAAGATTCACTCAAATGAAGCCTGGATGTGTCATGGCCTAAGTTTTAATAATAAGAGCAGAGATACCTCTAATCATATATAGAGAAGATGAGGCCATTAGTAAGGTGTTTGATAAAGAAAGGCTTGAGCATATGGCCATTAAGTTGCATCATTGTTTAATCGGGAGATCTGTAAATGTTCACAAACAACATTAGAGTAGTGCAACAGCAAGACAGAAAATTCCAGACGTTTCTCAGTGACTCATATATAAAATAATGGCTAGAATTTGAGATGATGACTGGCAGATTGGAGAGCTTAGCATGGGTGTAGAGACATATAGAAAGAATATAGAATAACATTATTATTTCTGCCTTCTAGATTCATGTGCATTATCTTTTCCTCCTAAGAGTCTGTACAACTGCTGACATTTCGTGCACATGGATACAACAATGGATTTAAATCTCTGCATTTAGATGTAGTCATTTTCATACTTTTTGTTATCCTGAATAGTTCTTGCTTTACCTGTAGTTACTGTTTGGGAGTATATGCACTAGATATAAGTTGGAATCTTCTGCTCCGTTTTTTTTAATGCTCTTAAACGTGAGGACTGTTCAAAGATTCCCCACGTGCTCTGTTTGGGTAGCACCGTTCACATCTGTCTCATTGGCGCTTCTGCCAACACTGCTGATGTTCTTCTCTTCAGCTCTGTTTTCTTGTAGGGATCTTTCAAAGAAAGTAATTGCTATCGCTACTCCTGCATCTCGCTAAATAATATGTAAGGTGTTTCTTGGCAGCTTCTCTGATATGCGGAGATCAGACGTGCTGTGATTTTCAGCAGTGGGAGCTTTGATTGCAATATGACGGACAGTGGGACTGCGCCTTCCACATGATCTCGGCATTCTGCCAGCGAAGTGCCTTTACCTGATTTTCTATTGGCATGCTTTCTGTACTGCTTTAGTAGTCATTAGGACTTTTCACTTAAATACTTATAGATAAGCAGTTGAGTAATGTAAAATAAACTACTGAAATCTGTGTGTACAAAAAATAACAATGAATCAGGATCATATACTTTTGCTATCAATGTGTCATTATATTAAAAAAAAACTTTCTGTTGCCTGTTGTCTATAATTCTCTTTATTGGTAAATGTGTGGCTGTGTAACTACATTTTTAAATACTTGCTTTGGCCTGAAACTTCCTTTATCTCCATTTCTCTGAAGACACTACTATGTTCCATTCACAGTGATAATACCATTTACATCAAAAACCATTTTTCTAAAAAAAAAAAAAAAAAAAAAAAAAAAAACATTGTCTGAGGGGGTTGTGTTACTTAACCTGGACACACAGTTATACTGGTAAAACCCCATAGTGCTAATTTAGTTAGACAATTATTGATATGAAGGAGAAATTAATGTACATTCACAAATACATTGGACAATGCTCTACAGAGAAGGGTCTTCAAAACATGTCCATATATAGATAATCTAGGCATCCAGTGACTCGCTAAAGAGGACACACAAGTTATAAGTTTGACAAAGAGAGTTAGTGATATTAGAAATGACTATTATTTTATTTCTATTGATTTTCATGACCACATGTCAAAGGTGGTAGAGATAGCAGGCCTCACTAATAATATCTTCTCCTTGGATAATTGTAATGCAGAGAAATAGATATAGACACCATTTGAGGGATGATGTGCTCTAATAGACATTTGGCTTCTTCCTGCTGGACCTATTAAATTTGCATAAGTAAAAACTCAAAACTGCACTAAGAGCACAATTTAGATTATACAGAGAAATGGGACAAAATGTGTACACATAAAAAAGCAAGAAACACGTTGTCAGAAAGGCTTTGCCATTCTCTCTGGAAGAGCCACACTTTCACAACTGTGGCTGTCATAAACTACTAGAAGAAATTCACTTTTGTTTGAAAACCTCTGGAGTCATATTTCTTACAGTGGTTCCCTGTCCTGGATTTTGCATTACATACTTTCTGCCGTAAGATGCTGAGGAGCTGAAGAGGAGCTGGAGAACAATGTCTCGGGCCACAATGCTTATGGCACGCATAAACAACCAGGGAGACTATGTCAGCCAATTTAGTGAAATGGAGAGGCTAGATTATATAGCTTGATTCAGGGAGGAGGAGGAAAAAGGAAAAAGGAAAAAGGATGAGGTTTTGTGAAAGAGAAAGGGACCTCCCAAGCGAGATTAGCCGATTGCTGGTCATATGGTTTCTAAGAAGCCAGTTTCTGTGGTTTCTTTGTTCTTAGGGAAACAAAGGCCTAACTGGCTTTATCTCTACGACAAGGCCTTAGTCTCTATGGAGTTGAGTAGGCCCATGTCTGGTTTGAGTATGGAGTGAAGTTTCCCAAAGGTTCTCAGAGAGCTGTCCAAGGTATGGACAGCTCTCTACATCTCTCATCTGACCTGGGATCTCACACCTTACAAATAAAAATGTCTCAACTATAAAGACATTTGTGAATAGTAGCACGAGAAAAAGAAAAGGCCATGAAAATTTTGTTCTCAGTGGCTCAGTACATTTTTAAAGAAAATAAAAAAATATATATATTTAGCTCACTACTATATATTTCTTTAGCAAGTTTTTGATCATCATTGACACTTGGTAAACTAATCAGAGTTCTCCAAAAAGGATCATAAATCACACACACACACACACACACACACACACACACACACTCACACACACACACACACACACTCACACACACACACACACACACACACACAGAGAGAGAGAGAGAGAGAGAGAGAGAGAGAGAGAGAGAGAGAGATGATTGATAGATTATGCACAGTTAGATAATATAAATTAAATAGATTTATTATGAGGAAGAGTCTCGCAAGTTTTATGATGTGCATCTGGAAACTGTGATGGTTAGTTTCCCTTGATGACTTGGTTCAGTCTTGAAACATCTGCGAAGACAGTTTCAGTGAGTTCTTGTCTAGATCAGACTGGTCTGTCTGTGGAGTATCATCTTGGTTATGTTATCGGGAACTGAAAGACACTGTCAGTGTGGGAAACACCATTCCCTAAGAAACAGATCCTAATCTATATAAGTGCAGAATGCTGACTATGCGCTGTGTAAAAGCACTGTTCTCTTATGACTATGGGTCCCTGTGGTCACAGCTGTCAGGGCCCTGTTGCTGTGACTTTCCTGCTGTGATGGGCTATAACCTGGACTTTTGAGCAAAAGTAAAATTGTCCTCCAATACATTGATTCTGTCATAATATTTAAATCATAGAAACAGGAGACAAAAATAAGACAACCAGCCAGAGATACAGAATAGTTAATATACAACTGAATTCTGAGCCCTGTTCTGTTTTTAAGACAGGGTCTGACTCTGTAGCCTAAGCATGTTTCAAAAACTACAGTTTTATTGTTCCAACACTTAGGCATCATAGACATATAATACCGACCTTTCCTTCTAGTCAAATTGATGATCAAGTAAGATCTATTTGCATTATAGAAAGGAATCTGTACTGCTCTGCAGAGTGTCTCCAATGTTACTGTATACCAGAAGCAATATATATATGTATGTGTATACACATATATATATACATATATATATACAAACACATATATAGACATATATATATATGACCAATGAAATTTGCACTTAAGATGGCTATTGTTCTTTAACAGCTGTATACTCATTCCATAGATTGCTCTAGTTTTGCATTTACTTTAACAGAAGACAAGGAGGAATATTAAGATCACTAAAAAACAAAAAATAAAAACCCCTACTTTCCATATATGCTTCTGCCTGATGTGTTTTGTAGCAGGAGCTTATTTTCTCTTGCCTAGGATCAAACACCTCCATAATGTCAGAAGTCCCAAACTCTACTTTGACTGTTTACAATTGAATACTACTAAAAAGTATTCAAATTGAATATATATATATGTATGTATATATATACACAGATTTTAGTGTGTTATTCATATTTTTTTCTGATGAAAATATGCATCTTTTATACTAAAACTCATAAATGGGTGAGATAAAAATTGTGCAAAGTTTTGCCATGGGATCATTTGTGTGACAGGTCAAACATTCTCACTTTTTAATGATTATTTAAAATTATGTATATAAACGCATGTCCATGTGTGGATCTCTGGGTGTGAGAATCAGATGGCTGTGGGGTTTGGAAGAAGAGGGCATCTAATCATCTGGAGCTTTAAATTCAGGACCAATAAGGCTCATTTTGATAAGAAATAGAACTATGCACTTCTAGTTGGGAGAATAAGGTGGCATTTTCGTCTCTGTAATGCCTTATGTGATGTCACCACCCAATTTTTGATACTTCATGATCTTATAAGGTTAATTGTTTCCAATATATTGATATTATAACATGACCAGTACATCTGATGCTTAACAATTTTCATGGGCCAAAATGTTTTGTGAAAAATCCATGACACCGAGTAAGGCATTTTTTAAATATATGAACTGTGGCAAGAATGTCAAATTTCAGATTTATAATATGTATCTTTCTCATTGAGTAAATGTTGCCATTCCATCTCCAGCAATTAATTTAGTATAAACAACTGGTGTCTACTCTCAGAAATAGCAACATATTGAGTACTTAATGTGGTTACTGCTAATACCACATTGGTCAGTTAGTAGTGAGTGAAGATTAATTCAACACTATTTGAGGACTAAACCCTGACTAGTTTAGCAAGGGTCTATGACAATCAGGATACTTGCTGAAAGAATTTGTACTCATGGTAGAGAATGTCACTCTTTCTTCTCACTGTGGTCATCTTGAACATTATGCTACTAGGCAAGAAAACGCCTAGTATGGGAAAGGTACCAATTAAATTCTGCAACATAGATGGACTTCCCCTTTGATTATTAAGAATCACCTTTACTGAGGATGCCTTTTGGATTTCCTGCAGCTTTGGCTTAAGACGACTGGCTCTTTCTTGACTCCCAACTATTCACAAATGATATCGATTTGAAGGTGGGCCAAAGCAGAGACTGGGATCTTGTCCTGGGTAGTAGCTGAGCTGGTCAGCACTCTGGTGCTTCCTTATCTCTCAGACACTGCTCTTTCTAGGCCAACCAGTATTTCCAGTGCCAAAAGGCAGCTTCAGCTTTCCTTCTCTCAGGCCCTCAAGACAACTCAGCCACCTCCAGAGCTAGCTTTTCTGTTATGCCCACTGATGGTGAGGGAATCTACTCTCCCTATTATGGCAGTCTCTCAGGGGCTGGGCCAGCTCTGCTGCTCTTACACCCCAGTGTCTGGCTCACTTGTGCCTTTGCATCAGAGCCAGCTCCCCTCTTGCTTGGGTAAGATTCAAGGCTTGTTCTCCTGAGTGCTAGTGTCATTAATGGAGGCAGAGATAGCTCTCCCATTCTCATGTCCTTGGGGCCAGCTCTTCCAACTGCTAGAGGTGGTGAGAAGGAGGGTTGGGGGGCATCATCCCCATACCCACACCATTCTGAAACAGGTGAGTGGTTGAGGCCATCTCATACTTGCCCTCAAGGCTGGTTCTCCCATGCTGTCTTGACCAGAACCAGCAATACAGTGCTGCCCAGGGGATGTGTAAGGCAAGTGCTGAAGCTTAAGAAGGACAGGACCAGTTATTATTCTGTCATCATGATCCAAGGATGTACACAGGTGACACGGGGCAAATGAATAGACAAATTCTATTTTCTAACTCCCTTAAGTGCTCCAACATCCTCTTCATGTCCCTACCCAACAACTTTATATTCTTCATGGTCATTCTTTTTCTTTGTCTCAAACAAACAAAATAAAACAAAATGACAAAAAAAACCACTAAACAACAACAATAAAACAATAAAAGTGTACACATAAATACTGAGTGTGTTTTCTTACTAATCTACTACTCCTGAGCATGACGCATCTTTGCCAAATCTCACTTTTATGGAAAAATCATTTGTTCTTCTTAATAGTATTTTTCTTCCAGCACTATGAATATTAACCAATGGGGCTGATCATTCTAGTTGTACATTATTTTGATTTCTCCATGATCTGTAACATACTGGTGCACTACAGGAAGGCTATAAAGAATAGTTAAGAGAATTTGCAGCAAGCTCTAATATTTTGGAGGAGTCTAAAGCCAATAAACTAAGAAGGTATAAGCCATATGTGTTACTAAGGGTTTTACCTCATAGTTTATAGTGCTTACTTTGGGGTTTTAGCAGAGAGAAAAGACATAAAGTTGGGAGGTAGGAAGGTGACAGGTAATCAGTGGGCAGCTGGGGAGGTGAAATAATATAATCAAAATATAGTGTATAAAGTTTCCAGAGTATTAAAAATGTAAAAGGAAATATTAGTAACAAACATATCAAAGAATACAAATTCTAAAATACTTCCTTATATCTTGCCATCTGAAATATGAATTGACAAACATGCCATTTTTATTTTAAATAAAGTGATATTTTACTCATCGCATGATGATCAGAACATGTTTGCTCTTAAAAAGTGAGGTGTGCCCTTGGCTCTCAGCAGATCCAAAGCAACTTCTGCCTAATATCTTTGCTTAGGGAAGACAGTCAGGCTAATCCAGCACTAGTGTCTGTCTCAAGTCAATAAAGCTGAAGGTTGGAGAACACCTAGTACCATTTTCTCTGACTTAAGTAATGGCTGGAAAATCTATTAGACATCACAGAGCCCATGGAAGTTTCTCTGAAATATGTAAATAATTAATAAAAATAGTGCTATTGTTTTGACAGATGTGGCCAGTAACCTCATCTGGGTTAAAGTCAGCAGGAATTACAAATGTAAACTTGAAAGAGAAAAGATCCTACCCCAAGAATAGTAACAAGTTTTTTAAAATGTGCATACCATGGAAGGGAGTCAAGATCCTGATAAGCAAGGGAATGCATAAAGTCTTCCAAGAACACTTGATTAACATAGCACCTGAAAATGCTATAAAACCTTAAGAAGATATTTTCATTCATTCTCAGATCATAATAATTGGAAAGCAATAATGTAAGTATGTGTGAGCAGAAAGATGGTACATGAATAGAAGCAAGGCACATAAAATTGCACATATATACATATATAATTGAAGATTGTAAATATTCCAAATCTGAGTTAAAAACCACAAACCAAGGTATTATTCTCTTTTGTATAAATTTTCAGCCTTGTGGCTATGCCTCCTTTCCCTTTGGCTTGTCTGTTTTTGCTGTCTTTGTGTACTTAGTGCCAAACAATCATGTTGCTTCTGACATACTCACCAGACAAAAATCACATAGCAAGCTCTGTTCCTCTGGCTCTTATGGTGCTTCCATACTTTTTTCACAGTGAACCAGAGCTTTATGTGCTGGAACTGTGTTGTAGATCTACCCTTTGAACTGGCTTGCACAACTCTGTAAATTGATTGCTTGTGGTTTTCTGTAAGGCTTTCCATCTGTTGCAAAGAAATTTCTTTGACTTGGGGCAAGAAGTACTGTCATTGTACTAAACCCTAGGAAGGATGCACAGGGCACATGATCTGGCTGGGTGAAGGGGTTTTCTTTTATCATTTATTGTCCTACAAGCAACACACACACACACACACACACACACACACACAAGAGAGAGAGAGAGAGAGAGAGAGAGAGAGAGAGAGAGAGAGAGTGAGTGTGAGAGAGAGACAGACAGACAGACAGACAGACAGAAAGAGAGGGAGTGAGAGAGAGAGAGAGAGAGAGAGAGAGAGAGAGAGAGAGAGAGAGAGAGAGAGAGAGAGAGAGAGAGAGATTTTGAGGACTATAATCTGCCTTACGGTGTAATGTCTCAACGCTCACCCCATTGTATCATATACCCCATGTACCCTGTGTTCCATGGAGAACTTCTTACTTTCTCTAAATGCCAAAGCTTCCAGACTTCCATTTGCTAATCTCATTTTTTCCTTCTTTGATGCTGTTTCGTTCCTAAGGCTCTAACTCCACACATTGTAAGGCCAACTTAAATACACTATTCTGTGAACACGGTGTTTATTCTCCTGACTACCTTCCCTTCACAAACACATGCAAACAGCCTGCGTAGATGAACTGTAAATGGTTATAGACACCTGGATTTCAATCATATTCAATTCTAGCAGTTTCCTGCATAATTCAGATTCTTTCAGAGCCAAAGTTGTGCCCATATATTCTGTATCCTAACTCTCACACTTGTTTATTTGTACCTAATGAATAGCAAATCTTTCAAATAGATTGGTTGAGTGATGGTTTAAATTGATTGATATGACCAAGTGAATACATTTACACATCTGTCCCTGACTATTTGATAAAAATATATTAAATTAATCCAGCATGATGCCTGCAGCAAGGTGCTTGGCAAAATTCCTCACATTTTTCCTACTATAATAATGAATTTAACCCATACCCAATTGAAACTTTCACCTTCAAATTTGACAGGTATGGTGGGACATTTCTTTTTACCATATATGTACTCTCCACTCATGTCAGCCAGATTCTAAACATTGAAAATTAATAGTTAAAAATTACATTACTCAGTTTAGTCCTTCCTTACACTTTCAGATATTGAGTTTAGTTCATGGAAAACCCTGTGAGCACCTTAGAAAGCCAGAGACAGAATATTGTTGGTCAGTGGCCTACAGGTTTTGTATAAGATCACAGGTCCTATTGAGTAGCCCATTACATAAGATCATTTCCTACAAACTACTATTAACACCAGACATTTTAACAAGGTAAATTACCTGCCTCACAGTTTGTAATTGATACAATTCTCAGTAATTGAAATTTCAGTGTTGGCACAGGTACACTTCAGACTACTGAAGGTAAAATAGAATCTCCTTGCCACTTCCAGATTCTAAAATTTTCCACATTCTTTTGCTAAGGTCCCTCTCCAGCTTCAAAGCCAGCAGTATTATATCAATGCTCTTTGACCTACCCTCCTTCATCACATTTTTTTCTGACAAAAGCAGAGAAAACATACTCTACCTTAAGAAGCTTGGTTATTGGATAGATCTATATTGATAATTAGTAATAATGACCCTATTTTAATACAAGGTCTTCAACTTTAATTCCATCTACAGAATGTCTTATGTTTTTCTCTTCCTTTTATCTTTCTTTCTTTCTTTCTCTTTCTCTTTCTTTCTTCCTTCCTTCCTTCCTTCCTTCCTTCCTTCCTTCCTTCCTTCCTTCCTTCCTTCCTTTCTTTCTTTCTTTCTTTCTTTCTTTCTTTCTTTCTTTCTTTCTTTCTTTCTTTCTTTACTTGCTTACTTATTTTGGCTACTTAACTTAACAGGTCCATATATTTTCATGACTAGAGTTTGATTTCTCTGAGGAGCTGTTATGTCGATAAAGCTTTAGATCCCATCATTTCTGGCTCTACTGTTCCTTTTAATTGCCACTGAATGTCAAAAGTGACAGTGGTATAATCATAAAACTAAATTCTGCTATCTTTGAAAAGGTACTTTATACCATTAGATCTGCAAAAGCTTTTAAATTAAATTATCTTCAGTTAACCATTTGAACATGCCATATGATTTCCTTGACTAATAGTTAAAGGCTCAATCTATATAACATGAAAATGTGTGCCTGGAATATTCTTGAATTCTACAAGTGACTATTTAGGTTTCTGTTAAAGATCATTCATGTTCCCAGTACCTGAGGGTAATCAGCCCAGGAAGACTGTGGGTCTATTTGGATAAATTTGGAATATTTCTGCTTATTACAATCTAACTTTATATTTACGTAAATAAAAAACTGAAATGTGCACTAATATTTGGAAAATACAGAGTTTACTCACTTAGAAAAATGAATATGTGAAAAGCCACATTACTTAAATGTACTTATAGACTATAAAATTATTTCTCTAAAACTAGACAAAAAATAAAAATAATAAATATCAGCTGGAAAATAGAGTTACTCTAAATCACCATTAGATTTCAACAACTCATGTTCCATCTCTCTACCTCAAAACCATGCTTAATATTTTACAGGAAAGAAGTCTGTGTTATTATAACTTTTTCTGTTTTGTGATTTAAATGCATATTTAAGATTTCTGGGCCTGTTTCCTGAAATTTAGAAAAGAGTATGTAGAATGTTGTTGACAAATTGACAAATTGAATAGTTATTAATCTAGTTCTTAATCAGTCCAATAAATTGTTTAAGAATGTGAAGGCCTCCACATTCTTCAAGGTCAAGATAGCACAATCATCTACAGAAATAATTCTTAGAATTCTCTAGAATTCCAAGGATTCCATTACCTTAACATTACTAAAATCCTCATAACTAATAAGAAATGTCTAGCTTTTATATACAGTGGTGATCATAGCTGTCAGCAGACTAGAAAGCATAACCTCTGTTGCTTTGGCATCTCATCCCAGGCCTAACCTCGTGGTGGGTAAAAAATAGATAGGAAACCCTTGTGAATTTATATTATTCCAAGATGAATTACTGTTAGGAATGGTCTAATTCATCAACCTTTCTAATAGCTTCCATTCACTTCATATGCCATCCTAAAGTCATAGAAGAAAATAAATAATGTCCATTTGTGAAAGTTATGTATCTCTTTCCTCCTGTAAATCTACAAACTTATCGCGCAGGTTTCCAGGCCTTGGAAGATATTTTTACTTATAAATGCTCTGTGATAATCCTCAAGCTTGTGTCAAGATATGGGCTATAAATTTGACTACATGAAAGATGATATCTTCTATAGTGCTTTCATTAATCAAAATAACAGAGGTTTTACTGAAGGAATAAACTGTTTCGATCTCAGCTTCTTACCAACGGATATAACAAAAAGTTATTTTCTTCATAGGAAAAAAATATCATTGCAAGTTAGGTGCCTCCCTATAGCAACCATCTCTTATTCATTTCCCTTTTAATCTGAGCTGATGCAGAATCTTTAACCCCCATCTGCAATGTATGGAATATGTTATATTTTAAAATGTGACAGAAAAGAATAAATATTCCTTTGACTGTTACATTTAAAGTTGAAATAGTTGTTACAATATAAACTTGAAACATAACAGTTTCATGTACACTCAGCTGGTCACAACCCTAATCATATAATCTTGCCTAAGAGTAGCTGGCCTGAGAAATTTAATCAATCCCTTGGTATGTAAATGAGAAAACAAAGATACATATAAGTGCCTCACTCTAACTCACTTTCCTTGACTTTCCTGATAGTATATGATTTCCTCTAATCCACAAAGTCCTTCAAGGGGGATATTTAAACAAGTTGGTTGCTAATATCATTTCTTAATGATTCTCTAACATAATCTCTGCAACATTATATAAGAACATTAATGTCGCTTTTTTATTTCTCCAATAGTTATTGAGCATTTAACATTTAGAAGATTGTTTATTGGGAAAGAAAAACATAGACCAACATAAATAAAAAAACAAAAAAAATAGAATCCAAATTAGACCAGTGTAATATGAAACATATATGAACAAGTAGAACAGACAAAATACATGAAGAAAATCCAAATATAATAA
This sequence comes from Micromys minutus, assembly GCF_963924665.1. NCBI lineage: Eukaryota > Metazoa > Chordata > Mammalia > Rodentia > Muridae > Micromys > Micromys minutus. The sequence continues at coordinate 6,517,126 of NC_137963.1, forward strand.
AGTATGGGCAGATAATGGTTTTCTGAATCACAGTGTATTTTAAAACAGAGCAGGAAAGCATGGGCTTCTAATGTTAATATACATAAACAAGAAAAGTATATGCAGCAAGATGAATCTTGGTGGCCTCCATAAAGATGGGAACAGTGAGACTGTGTGTATTGAAGGTTTACAGAAGCTGTTTAGAGACTTTCCAGAGGTAAAGAGTTCCATGTCAATTCTGAAAATATTGATACTCAGTCCTTGAAATAAAAGAATGGATACAGAAAATGTGGTACATTTACATGATGGAATACTACACAGCTATTAAAAACAGTGACTATATGAAATTCCTAGGCAAATGGATGAAACTAGAAAATACCATCTTGAATTATGTAACCCAGTTACAGAAAAAAACAAGCACAGTGTGCACTCATGCGTGAAAGCATATGAGCCATGACATCCCTAGCCATCAGGGAAATGTAAATCAAAACAACCCTGAGATTCCACCTCACACCAGTCAGATTGGCCAAGATCCAAAACTCAGATGACAGCAGACGCTGGCGAGGCTGCAGAGAAAGAGGAACATTTCTCCACTGTTGGTGGGGTTGCAAACTAATACAACCACTCTGGAAATCAGTCTGGCGATACCTCAGAAAATTGGACATAGTACTACCTGAAGACCCAGCTATTCCACTTCTGGGCATATACCCCAGAGACACTTTAATACACAACAAAAATATATGCACCACAATGTTCATAGCGGCTCTATTTATAATAGCCAGAAGCTGGAAAGAACCCAGATGCCCTTCAGTAGATGAATGGATGCAAAAATTGTGGTATATTTACACAATGGAATACTACTCAGCTATCAGAAACAATGGATTAATGAAATTCTTAAGAAAATGGATGCATCTAGAGAATATCATCTTGAGTGAGATAACCCAGTCACAAAAGAACAGACATAATATGCAGTCACTGATAATGGGATACTAACCCCAGAAAGCTCAGAACACCCCAGAAACAACTTACAGACTATATGAAGTTCAAGACAAAACAAAGGCCAAAAATTTTTAAAAAAAGAAATGAAAAACCATTATGCTTAATCTTTGCACACCAAGAAAACTTTGACTAATTCCAGGTTACATCTTGTTTTACATGTACTTTATGTTCATTGTAACTAGTAAGATCTTCGTGCACATTATCAAACTTTAAAAAAAAAAAACAAGTAATGACAAAAATGTAGTTGTATACTTTTATGCAAAAATGCTTAAAATCTGTATATTTATCTTTGTTTTTTAAAATAAAGTTGTTCAATTAAAAAAAAGCATATGAGACAAAAGGCTCAGAATGCCCAATAAACAATTCACAGACATTATGAAGCTCAAGAAGTCAGAAAACCAAAATGTGGATCCTATAGTTCTTCTTAGAAGGGAGAACAAAATACTCATGGGAGGAAATACAGGAACAAAGTGTGGGGCAGGCACTGAAGAAAAGGTCATCTAGAGACATCCCTACCTGGGGTCTATCCCATACACAGCAACCAAACACCACCACTATGGCTGATGCCAAGGGGTACTTGCTGACAGGAGCCTGATATAGATGTCTCCTGAGAGGATCTGCCAGAGCCTTACTGATACAGATGAAGATGCTTGCAGCTAACCAACCTACTGAGCATGGGGACCCCAATGGGGGAGCTAGAGAAAGGACAGAAGGAGCAAAAGGAGTCTGCAACAATAGGAAGAAAAATATCAACCAACTGAATCCCTCAGAAGTCCCGTGGACTAAACCACCAACCAATGAGCACACACAGAGGGACCCATGGCTCCAGCTGCATACGTAGCAGAGGATGGCATTAACTGGCATCAATAGAAGATGCCCTTCCTCCCGTGAACATTCGTTTCTCCAGTCTAGGGGAATGCCAGTGTGCTGAGGTGATTGGGGGTAGGAGCATCTTCATAGAAACTGGGCAAGGCTCCTGTGGGGATGGGACAGAGGGGAATGGGGGTAACATTTGAAATATAAATACACAAAATATCCAATAAAAATAATGACAAAAGAAATAAATTGTTGCAGATTCCGACTTTTCTCTTAACTTGCTGTCAGAGGCAAGCAGATATTTTAATCAGAGACCATGGAGAGAGTAAACTGTATGTATCTGTCATTCATTTTCAGGCATGGTTTTTAAGTCCTTTCCCCTTTTCTCTCAAGTAAGGAATTCCAGTGGCATGTATAGAGCTCAATAAAATGTTCTTTTTTAAGACTCCTAGCTGCTTCTTCATTGGCTCTCTTCACCCAATGTTAAACTATTGTCCAGATGAATCACTGGAGAAAATACTTTTAAAAGCTCAATTTTAAAAGCACTTTTAAAGAATGCTCCTGCCTTGCTGATTTACCTTTAATTTCTCCTTTACATCCCACCCACATGACCTTCATGACTATATTGCTCATCAAATCCACATGGATATTTATTTATGACTTGTAGGTTATCATTGCTTATCTCTAATAGACATAAAATTTTATTAAAAAAACAAAAATTCAGAACTTCCAATCATTTTTTATTAAGATGGGTGGAATAGAGCAGAGCAGAAATTAATTCAAGTCCTGTCTTGGAGCTCTAGTTTTTGAATGAAGTCGTGTGCTTCCTCTTACATTCACTTTGCTCTTCTGCAAGTTATGCTCACCCATTTTAGTGGCATAAGATTTTATTGGTAGATTTTCTTCATGGTCCTCACTTCCAGTTCCTTCTGCTTCCTCTCTAGCTCCCCGCCCTAATACAATTCATTCTTGTTTTCTCTCATTAGGAAACAAACACGAATCTTTAACAAAGAAAGAAAAAGAAGACGAAGTAAAAAAACAAACAAATATGAACGCAACAAAACAAACAAATGAATAGAAAAACAAGGAGCCAAAGAAGAAGCACCAGAAACATACAGATACAGAGACTCATACACATTGAAAAACATAGAAAACATGTAAAACTCAAGCTAAGAATCTTGTAGCATAGGGAGAAAGTGGGAAAATATCAAGCCAAAGCATTATGAGACCAAAAAATTTAAAAATACAATAGAGTTTCTTACATTAGCCATCTCTTTCTATGCACCAAATCTTGCCATAATCATAGTTTATAGAATTGGTATGTAATTTTTAACAGATTATTCTGGACTTGTACAAGGCATGTTATATGCCATTTAAATTATTACTTAAAATATACAGTATAACATTTGCAGGTTTAAATATTTGAGGTGTATAATACACTGACATTGACTATAAGCACATAGAGGAATAGTCTTTCATATTTCAACTCTTTATTATTTGAGCAAGAACTTCAAATATCCCCTGCCTCATGTCCCTGTAAACAACCATTCTACTTTATGCATTTAACACTGACATTATTTTAAGTGTCTCGGATTTTCAGTCTAGAAACTCTCCCTGTTTATCCAAAAGAGATAGTTCTGGATCATGTGACAATTTTATTTTTCACTTATAAATCTTACTATATTTTCATTGATACACCATCTAATTGTGCCTATATACCCTATATTTTCCAAGGGTTTTAAATTTCTTACATTCATACCAAGACATATTATCTTTTGTTGTAGATAGTATTATAACACAAATGCACCAAAACTCTCATACACACAACTTCACAAAACTATACTTCTGAAGTTAAAGATACAGATGAGGATAAGCTGATTGTTTGTAGGTGGTTTCAACTGTAGAAGAGGAATGTAAATGTTGACTCCTGTGGCTGAGGTGTTGGGAAGCAATAGAAAGGAATATAGAATATATTGGTGACATGGTGGATAATGTGCAAAATATAGGGGGACTTTCATTAGAATAGAAAAGAGAGATAAAAAAGGAGTGAGGTTAGTAAATAATAATATAAATGTCTATAAAAACACTTATGGAATCATAATGTCATCTACCTAAAAATAAATCTGTAGAATACACACAACCATGCATATTCGTGTATGCCTTGAGTGGGATTTTCCTATCTGACATAATGTTGCTCTAAGAGCCAAAAAAAAAAAAAAAAAAAAAAAAACTATAGCCAGAAAAACTCTAACAAAAACCATGAGAAGTCCTCTGTTGAGATTTTGGTCAAGGTTGACCAGAAACTCCAAAATTATTACCAGCTATTCACACTGCCATAGGCTGCCTCCCAGAGGAAGAAACTAAGTCCCTTTTGCTAATCTGACTATGTATTTCACACAGAGAACCCAAAGGACCCTTAGGTATGTTTGACCCAAGAGTCTTCTTGAAGACCATTCTTCTGGGTATCAGAAGGCACCATGCAAGCTTTCAAAACTGAAAATTCAAAAACAGTCCTGCTCAATGATGACACCTATAAATGATAACAGTGCCTGGGATGATAGACTATTCCTAATAGTGCAATAGCATTACCAATATATCAGCAGTAACCTTTTTTTTTTCCTAATTGAACTTATGACTATTTAATTAAAGGAAGATCATGCCACACAGTGTAAATGTAGTCAACTTCGTACGGGTTGTGAACTTATGAATCTTGAAGCAACAACCAATACTTTACTAAAATAAAGTACGTTAGTCAAGTAAATGCAGCACAATCACAACTATATTCTAAATATTTGTGCTCATACCCACAGGCAAGTAAACTCCCCATCCCTTCATGAGGGAAACTTTTGAAAAAAACAGAAAACACTACAGAAAATACAACCAATCAAAATGCAGATAACTGAAGCCCACTTCCAATGGAAGTACCTTCAATACAACTCCCATACCTCATCCTCTCATATCATGGAAGAAGGTATAGAGAAACTATAACAACTATTAGAACGTAGAGTATAATGTGAGATTGTGTCTTCTAGGAATTTTTGAAAAATACACCTATGAATTTAAAATATCAAGGAAGGTTATACTAGGGGTTTTGAAAGGAGAAAAGGAAAAGTAATCATAATGCAATTATATTACATTCCCAAAGTGTAAAAGAAGTTTTAAACAGTTTTTTTAATAACTGGACATGGGCATTCTTAAAGTTTACATAATTTAAAATATATGTCATCAATTAATAGAAATAATAAATATAACAACATCTTTTTGTGCATCGAAATGTCACTGATGGATTTTTCTAATATAGAAACAGTTTTCTAGAGATTTATATCAAAAGTGTAAAGCTACACTCAGAATGTCTTCCTATTTTCTTTCTTTTTTATTTGTTTATTTATGTTCTTTAGTTACTTCTATCAGAACACTCTCAGGTTCTAAGGAAAAAATACATGTTTACTACTCAAAATAGAGAATAAGGCTGATTTGAAGATATATAAAATACATTATGTGGAAAGAATTCTGGTTATTTTTCCCACATGTAAATTTAGTACTCTTTGAAGATGACTTTTATCCTATTTGACTTTGTTTCTTTTTCTTGTAAAAGATCTGACAGACTATACAGGTGCAATAAATATGTTCTGACTTCATGAATGAATTCATGAGTACATTAATTGCAATTGGCACCTAATTCTACAATCTTGCAATTGGCACAAATATTCCACAAATGTGATCTAGACTGACAGGGTGTATAATGGTATAAAATCTATACTTAATTTTTATGAAGGAACTTTGGTAAATGTAACATGTGAGCTAAATTCCATTGAGGAGCAAGTCTTAACAGGGCAGAGCTATATGAATTAGTTAATTAATGCAGGAACACATATAGTAACAAGAATGGGACTGTGACTATTTAAATTCTACCATGTTAACCTTTATTCCTGTGATTAAACCATAACTAAGAAAAAAATGTAGATCTATTAATACTTTGAGTATTCGGTTTCCAACATTTGCACATTAGAAACACCTGAATCAAATATTTTAACTTAAAACATTTTTATATGTTCTTTTCTTTGGCTTATGCTCACTCTGCATTTTGGGTTTTAGCCAGGTTTATTTTATCATGAGAGTGTTGACTTCTATTCAGGGGTTTCGAATTCAATTACAAAGTGATCCCAAGTACCTGTGGCATCATTGTGCCAGTGGGCATTTATCACCTGAAGGATCAGTATACACTTCCTCTAGAACTAAAATTGTTAATGTGCTTTTTTAAATTTTAGCAGTCAGAAAAGCAGCATCCAGAACTATAACACTGGCCAGAAGTGAAAAAGAGGTTGGAACTCAATAACATCTTGATTTCTTGGTGGTGGGTTGTGAAATTATGAGATGTCTTCAGCAATAGAATCAACTGTTCTTAATAATTAATATTATAAGTTATATATTCACTGGGATTCAGTTAGAACTTCTTATCTGGAACAGACATTATGCTTGAAAACATAGAACAAAAGGCAAGCTTCTTATAACTACGCTCTTCTTTATGATATCAGAGCATTTGCAGCCAGAAAAGTAATACATAGGTGATTAAAGAATTATAGCATGTATCTTTTATGGAATTATATCAGCACCTTGAAATAACAAAAGTGAAGGATGTTGTAGTATGCTAATGTTAAAATATTTCCTATGAAACTGAAACTACTTTATTTTTAGACTTTTTAAAATTTCTTTATTTTTTATTTATTTTATTTCTATTACTTTTAGAGTCCAAAATAAAAGACATTTGTGTACTCAAAAGCCAAGGTGATTCTATAAAGAAGTGGGCTTTGGGATAATTGCAGTATTTTACATTTATAAAGTGATGATTCACATGCAGTAGTAAAATAAATGTATGGCCATGTAACAAATGGTGGCACCTTCTTATATCTCAGCAGTTACAAAGTGAACATAAGATGATTAAAGTTCTAACTGAAGCTTTAGCTACATATTATATTCAAGATCAGCTCAGAGTATACTATTTCTTATCTGATTAAAAAAATGTGTTTAAAGATGGCTTCAAACGATATCACACTTAAAGTAAACTATTCTTTTGTTGTCGATTTTAGTTACACAAGAATTCAAACAACTAACCAACTAAACAGCTGTTTCAGCATTCAACAACATAAAACACAACTTTGCACTAAAATAAAGTACAAAAATTAAAAGCTAATATCTCCGATCATTCTAAACAGGGGGGAAATTAAAGAGATAATGACTCTAATATTTCAGATGTAGATTTCTCCTAGGCAAAGTCATGGATACCAACATCATGTGATTATATTTTCTCAGTGTACATGGTATTCATTGTAGAAATAGTTGGTATTGTCCAATAGTTTGGGTCTTGAAAAATAATGTAAGCAATGATTGCAATTACTAAGTAGAAATTCAGTTGTGACTTACATTTGATTATACTTTCTGTTGAACAGGTTTTCATTTGCCTGATTGGCCAATGTCACATTGGCCTCACTTTCCTATGTTAAAAATAGTAAGGTTGCCTATTCTTGTTAGCTAACTTTTGAATAACCATGGCTTTATTTCTGATTCTTTTCAATTAAGTGTTACCTTATGCTTTAAGCTCTGTCTTTTCAAATTTGGGATCCTGATAAACAACAATTTGCAATTTCAATGATTTCCAGCTTAAGTAATTTATTTAGGGCACCAGGAAAACTTTGACCATATATACCACTGATGATTCTTCATACTTTGCCACTCTGTATTTTATGTATTCTGATAAAAATACTTATTCTTGTTGATTAATAACATTCGTGGAGAAGACGCTATATTAGCATTTAAAATTGCTATGATATGCTCTTTATGACTGGAGAGACTCCAGTATTCATTCAAAAGGAAGTAATCTCATGAGTTAGAGGTACAAAGTATTAGGGAAATTGAATTAAAAGCCATTAAGAGAAATATCAGGGCAAGAGAGGATCAGATTCAAGTGAAAAGGAAAATAAAACAATGTGTATACAAAATAAATATAGAGAGAACACAGCAGACAATTAAGTTAAACAGGGCCACCACACCCCTTCACTCCTCCAGCTCCTCCCTCAGGGACAGATCTTACTAACCTGGGCAAATTTCTTGGTTATTTTATCAACTTCCTTTCAGTTCAGAGCTCAGACTACCTACATCTAACCATTTTGAGCTAGCCCATTCAGAGAAGCCTACATTTCTCTAGATACAATCAGAAAGTAACACAACTATTAATTCGATATATATCTATAACCACCCTTTTTTCAGTGAGATAAGTGCTCTGGGTAGTAGAAAATAAAAGTTATCTTTTTTAACCCATGTCTAAAGGACTGATTATTTAAAAAGCATAAATCTTGTAACTCCATAGGACGGACAACAATATCAACTAATCAGACCGACCTGAGTTCCCAGGGACTAACTACCAACCAAAGAGTAAATATGGAGGGACCCATGGCTCCAGCTGCTTATGTAGTAGAAAATGGCATTGTCTGCTATCAACAGGAGAAGCCCTTGGTACTATAAAGGATCCATTCCCAAGTGTAGAATGCCAGGATGGTGAGGTTGGAATGGGTGAGTGGGAGGGGGCACATCCTTATAGAAGCAGGAAGGGGGTAGATTGGAGAGGAGGAAACTGGGGAAGGGGATAACATTTTAAATGTATGTCCATACAATATCCATGAAAAAAATAATAAAATTAAAAAGGAAAAAAAAAAAAGAAAAACTAAAAAGCAGAAATCAAGGAATAATTAATGTTCCCAGTAGGATAATATGAAATATATCATGAGAACTACAATGGTGTGGTGGATTGTGTGTGTGTGTGTGTGTGTGTGTGTGTGTGTGTGTGTGTGTGTGTGTGTGTGTGTGTGTTTGGGTGTCTGTGTGTTTCTGAAATAAAAAGTTATCATTATGGAGATTTGACTTCAGAGAATACTGCAGAGATGGACTGGAACTCAAAATCAAATGGTATTAGCCTAGATAGGAAAGATAATAGCACTATGTGTACTTCTCATGTAACCCAAGGAGATGAAAGGAGAAACCATAGAGTTAAATTTCGCAAAGTAGGATGACCATATGAAGAAAACCATTAACTAGAACAGGCCACATTTAAAGCGAGAAGGATCAGAATAATAGATCTTATATTACATAGTTTGGTACGTGATCTTGACTACCTGGAGAGAACTAGAAATGGACAGATAAATAAGAGTTGTCTTAATTAAAAAAAAAAATCTGAATCAGCTCTTCCTATCAGTGAAAATACTAATCCTTTTATCATACTTGTGATACAAATTGTGAGTACACTTCATAGCATTTATGTCTCTAATTCTCTGCAGATACCATCTGCATGCCCTACAATTTAGTTCAAATCCACTGCTAACAAGAGTTAACACATGTCTCACTTTTAAAAACCATTGGTCTGAACTCTGGGATTCCAATGAGGTTGCTAAAGAAAGGACCTAAGGAGCTGAAAGGGGTTGCAACCTCATGGGAAGAACAACATTATCAACCAACCAAACCCTCCAAAATTCCCATGATGTAAAACACCAACCTTTGTGTGCTCTTTGAGAGACCTATTGATCCAGTTGCATATGTAGTTGAAGACAGCAGTGTCTGGCATCAATGTGAGAAGAGGCTTTTGTTCCAGAGAGGGCACGTTTTTCCAATGTAGGGAATGCCAAGGCAATGGGGTGGAGAAAGGGATCAGAAGGGAGTGCACCTTTGTGAAGGCAAATGAAGGGGGAGGGGGGAGAGAAGGGGAAGAGTAAAGGTATAACATCTCAAATGTAAATACAGAGTACATAAAAAAATAAAACAGTCTGGGAAATTGCTCTCCACTCTAGACACTGAAAATAACGGGTCACCAGGTTGATGAAAACTCTGTCTGAATTGTCTACATACTTAACTACCCTTGGCTTTTTCTTCAGATGCAGTGAGTTTTATAAAGGCTCAAAACACTCAAAGAAACACTCAAGTATCACCAATATATTGTACAGGGTATTTTAACAAGCATATGAATGACCAGATGATATGTTTTATGAAATAAGGTGCATAACGGTCCCGAGAACAGAAGATTCTGCTCTTATGGACTTGCGGGGCAGCTGTTTTCTTAGCACTGCTGTAATTTTAACATTTGAAAGGTTGTCAATACCCTAGTTTCGAGATTTTCAGAGACTCTCTTACATTGGACTGATGGATTAAATCATCAGCTATTTGCTATTAACCTAATTTTGTATATTTCCTCTTCCCTGGAGGTCACTAGTTAAGTTCACAATAACAACTTTTTAGTCACATGGATAACCCAAGTCACAGCCAATCCCATCCTGAATCTACACAAGATCTACCATAAGTTGCCTTGGTAGTGTGAGTTCATATATATATATGTAACAATTTACTAAGAATGGCAAAATGTATTCTTCATAACTCTATTACTCAGAAAATTTTAAGTTATAAAAAGATGGGAACCCTAGCAATGAGCAAAAATTAAAACAAAAGCCACAAGTCAGTTAATTTAATCTTATCATGAAACCCTGCTTATAACCAAAGATGTTAGTAAAGGAAGGACAAGATCTATAACTTGATTAAGCTTTGAAAAGCTATGAAATTCTCTTAGTTTAACACTTGATTGTGGTTAAATCTATTTGTAACCTTGGTTTTGTTCCATCTACCCACTTTGTTTTCCAAATAAACACAAAGAGACTTTTTACATATGAATAAGCAGAGACCAATAGCTTTGCTATGTTCACTGACTAGCTCATAACTCAATTATTGGTTCCTCTTACTCTGAGACATGTCAAGTGGCTAATCACTTGGTCTTCTCTTTCTTGGGAACCCTTTATATCTATGGCAAATTTTCATGTCTGTCTTGCAGAATCTTCTCACTGTAGCAGAACTACTACTTTCCTATTTCCTGCCTAAGATAATTGGTCAAAATCATCTAATTAATATAACCACACAATACAAGTGATTCTCTCTTAATTTCCTCCTTTTAGTCTAATAAAAGGCTCATTTTCTTACAATAATTAATTATGCATAATTACAATTAGAAAAACTATCAGGCAAGATTCATAACATCTAGTTCATATGTATTTAGCAACCTTGGAGACAGTATTCTATTACTTGTCATAACTTTGTGAGCTTATAGTTTTATACCTAAATGAATTTCTATCAGAATTTTGGCTTCAAACCTAAAAAGCATTTTCCTAGACCTTAAAATTATGGTTTAAATCCTAAACAATTTAAGCTAATTATAGAACTATAATTATCTAGTTTTTAACCCCATCAGAGCCTTGAGAAGAAATAAGTATTACCTAAGTATGCCAGAAGGGCAGGTAAGCAGTTTCTAAAGCTATAAAAACAGCGGAAGTATTGGCTGTATAGGCAGTCACCCAACATTTTTCTGTGTCCAATGAGCATCTATCTTTAGCCTTATGGCCCAGAATATTTGACAAGCCTTTTGTGAAGCAGAAAATATAAAGTACTGTTTACCTTGTCTTGGTAAAGCTTGGCACTTGACATTCCTATATCTTGTTTGTCCAGTTGGGCAACATATGTGTAAATTGTTATTTTTAATATAGCTTCATATAGTATATTACTATAGCAAATGCTTTACTTCATCATCATTAGCTCCCCAGTAACAACACAAAGCAACCCAAATTTATTTATGCTTTTGCCTCAATACCTGGAATGTCAATTATCTATTTTAATCGTTCTGGTAATGTAGCTTTCTCCCAGTCAAATTTCCCACAATACATACATTTAGGGCCTTTCATTCTCTGGGTAAACTCTTATAGACTCCTTCGTCTTTTTCCTCATGGCCTAATTTGTCTTACTCTTTCTCTACCTTCCTTGACTGGCAGAAATCATTCTGCATTCTGTTTCCATTAGGTGATCAACTCTTATTGACAAGGCAGAGAATAAATGGTAAGAATTGATTACACAAACTTGAGAAAGGAGATTCTTAGAATAAACATTACAATACTGTGGCCTGGTTGAAACAAGATATAAAGACAGGGAAATCAACATTTGAATAAAACAAGAACATCTTTTACACAATACATAAAAACATAACACCTACCCTCCTCTCTGTAGGTGAATTATGGAGAGCATTTTATCCAATGGCTGTCACGTTTGAAGCAAACATCATAGGTAGGTTCTTCGATGCTTGAATTGAATTGAATTTTGGATTCTGTCATGAGCAGAAATGTTTTGTTGTCTTAAAATCTTTTTAATAATAAAAAACCTTTAAATGCCATACTCTGTGGATCTCAGAGGTTGCTGAAGGCTACCCATTTACTATAGTATATATGAATAGGCAAATTTTGCTTGAGATATATTTATGCAATAAATTAGACTAGTATCTAAACATGACTATAAGTTTGATTACCTCTTGTATTTTTTAATTATCTTAAACATTTTGTAATAAAAGCTTTCAAATTTACTATAATTTAAATTTGTATTTTTAAGATTTACATAGGTACAAAACCATAAAATGAGTTTTTAACTAGTATGTTATAAATATCACCCAGGGTGAGGTAACCCAGACACAAAAAAACACACATGGTATGCACTCACTGATAAGTGGATATTAACCCAAAAGCCCAGATTACCCAAGATACAATTCACAGAGCATATGGCCTAAAGAAGGAAGACCAAAATGTGTTCTTTACTTCTTAGAATGGAGAGTAAAATACTCAGGGGAGGAAATACAGGAACAAAGAATGGAGCAGAGATGAAGGAAAGGCCATCCAGAGACTGCCCCACTCAGAGATCCATCCCATTACAGACACCAAACCCAGACACTACTTTAGATGGCAAAAAGTGCTTGCTGACAGGAATCTGATATCGCTGTCTCCTGAGAAGCTTGGCTAGAGCCTGACAAATTGAGAGGTGGATGTTCGCAGCCAAACATTGTACTGAGCCCAGGGTCCCCAAGGAAGGAATTAAAGAAAGGACTGAAGGAGTTGAAGGAGTTTGCAACCCCATAGGAAGAACAACAATATCAACCAACCAGACCCCCCAGAGCTCCCAGGGACGAATCCACCAACCAGAGAGTATAAATGGTATGACTCATGGCTCCAGCTGTATATGTACCTTGTTGGATATCAGTACAAAGAGAGGCCCTTGGCTCTGTGTGGGGTCGATGTTCCAGTGTAGGGCAATGCCAGGGTGGAAAGGTGGGAGTGGTGGGTGGGAGTGGGAGCACCCTCATAGAAGCAGGGGGAGGGGAGATGAGCTAGGCATTTTTCAGGGGGAAATTGGATAACATTTGAAATTTAAATGAATAAAATATCCAATAAAAAAAGCTAGCTATAACATTTGCTGTCCTATATCTTTGTGCTGAGAAATCTCAGAGCTTAACTAAATTCTTTACTGGAACACCCTGGTGCTGGATGATCTAGCTAGCTTCATTTAAGCTGTCCTGTATGAAGATTTTTGAGGACACAGCCATTGAGGTAGACTGACATAGCATCAAACAGGATGCTGGAGTTAATATGTTTCAGCATCTTAGCATCCTTTTCAGCATCCTAAAGGTGAACCTTGTGAGCTCGGTTTTGCTCTGTGAACATATAAACTGTCAAAGTTATTATACATACATACATACATACATACATACATACATACATACATATATATATATATATATATATATATATATATATGGAATGCAGTAAGGAACGTGAAGTGTGCAAATTCAGTTAAAGATGATTCTCTACTCTCTACATAAGAGTTAAGGCATCTGTCCTTCTTTACATGCTAGTTTAAGTTTTATAACAAACCTGTAATATAAGGTTATATTTATGCCATTTGAAAGGATTGCATAGGGCCCCAATGAAAGAGCTAGGGAAAGGCCTGAAGAAACTGAAGGGTATTGCAACCCCATAGGAAGAACAATATCAACTATCTGGACCACCTGGAGCTCCCCGGGGACTAAACTACCAACCAAATTCACAGAAGGCTCCAGGGCTCCAGATGCATATGTAGCAGAGGATGGCTTTATCTGACATCAATGGGAAGGAAGATCCTTGGTCCTGTGGAGGCTCATCATAGGGCATGCAAGAGCAGTGTGGTGGGAGTGGTGTGTGGGCGAAGGAGCTCCGTTAAGAATGGAAAGGAAGGGGGAGAGGGTTATAGAATGGGAGGATTGTGGAGGGGTAATTTGGAAGGGGGTTATCACTTGAAGTGTAAATGAATAAAATGATGAACAATAATTTAAAAAGTGAAAAAGGAAGGATGATATGATAAACCTTGAGGATTCTGTAGCCAAAATATTTATTGGGTATGTGTAACTTAAGTTCTGTTTGGAGACATTTTCTTGTCGCAATCAGTCTCAGTTGTTCCCCTTTAGAGGGATCAGCAATTCTTGTTACTTGTTTTAACTTAAAATTTAATAATTTTTTTCTCATGGCTTTATATTCAGGCTTCATTTTTGTTTTTGACCTTTTGGCCCATCATCCAATCCATTTTAGACATCTTTTTACCTGAGACAGTGCTCAGTTACGTAAGTGCTCTGTAGAGAGTTTCTGAAGTAGCCAAGCTGGATTCCAGGAATCTTACAAAATTTTAACATTTGCTCCTGGATCCATTAAGCCTTCAATTTCAATTTGGTCTAACTGTAATTTTAGTTTAGTACTCTTATTATTAATAGCAGTTTTACAAATATACTTGGGTCTTTGTTGTTGTTTTCTTGTTTTTTTTTTTTTTTTTTTCATTTCTGAAGTTTTTTTTTGGTTTTTTTTTTTTTTTTTTTTTTTGTTTTTTGTTTTTTGTTTAGTTTTTTATCTATTGAAGCTGTTCTGATTTGGATATCTGCATTTTTAATGTCCAGTTTTGAAGAAGTGTTGTTTAACTCTTTTGTGGGCAAGCTTATCAAATTTAATGCCTTATAAGTTAAAAAACGTTGGGGACTTTCAGTCTGTGTTTGGCTTCTTTTTCCACCCCATTGTAGCCACACCCAGTCTTTGCATAGGCCAGTGCATGTCTAGGACAGCCCCTTCATTTCAGTCCAGAAGGCTGCTTTATTCCTTCTGCCTTCTTCTGGCCCTGGCCAGGCCTTTCCAATCCACTGCTGTTCTTGTCATGTGGACACTGGCTGGAGCTGTGCCTATGCGCTCCAGCTCTGGAGAGAAGTTACTGGGTCCATGGCAGGTTGGTGTGTATCCAGCTCATTACCTGCTGTTCACATACCTCTGTTCTCTTCAGCAACAGATTTTTCTATTAGCAGGGACTTTTTTTTTTCTTACAACTTTATTTTTTTAAAAAAAATAGAGATACATGTACAGATTATTAAAGGCATCTTGGCATGAAACTATTCGAATATATTTTTGTCAGTACTTGATTTTTTTAAAGGTTTGATAGTATGTATTGAAATTTTACTAGCTACAATAAGCACAAAGTACATGTAAAACAAAATGTAACATGGAAATAGTCAAAGTTTTCTTGGTGTGTATAGATTAAACATAATGATTTTTAAATACCAAAAATTGCTACAAGGCTATCTTCTTAGCTCTTGAGTTATTAATGATTTAAGGTCTTGGTATACCCCACTCTTAAAGGGTGTTCTACACTTGTTTTTATTTTTTTTTTCTAAGAAGGGCTAAGGCTTCCACTTTTCTTTCTTTCTTTCTTTCTTTCTTTCTTTCTTTCTTTCTGATTTTTTTTTAGCTTCATATGATCTGTAAGTTGTTTCTTGGGTATTCAGAGCTTTCTGTGGCTAGTATCCAATTATCAGTGACTTTTTTTAAAAAATAAAAGCTTCATTTGGCACTGCCTCTCGACAGTTTCCTGTTCCTTTCTGGCTCTTTGGCTAGAAAACTTCATACAAAGCCCCTTTCCCTGTGGTCACTTCACACTACTGTTCTGAGAACCTTATTATCTGCAATGTGAGCCCGGGGTTCTAGTCTTCTCACACTCCCTCCTATATGTTTCTTAGTTATTTTATTTATTTATATTGAAAACATTACCCTGTCTCTTAAATAGACAAGGTTTCCTATCTGCCTAGAATGCTGCTGTCTGACTTTTCCTGGCCTGTTCCCCGAGACTTCTCAGGCCATAAGCTTGGAAAACAGGTCTATCACATTGGACATCATTTTGTTACTAAATCCACCCATATTCTCACGCTTTTTCACCTCTCCCCTTTGTTCCCAGGATAATGTTTCTGAAACTTCTTAAATATGAATAAATGCTTAAGCCCATAGCTTTGACTTTGTTTCCCAACTACCTTATAACTTAATTTCCCCATTGATTTTTTTTGTAAGTCATTCCATGTGGCATGATACATGGTCTTTGATTACATGCCACCTTCTGTGCCTTAGCTGAATCTTCCATGCCTGACTCTCTTCTATAATCTTCTGTCTGTACTGAAAGGTCCACCTCCTTATTCTTGCCTATGGTAATGTTCATAAAGCATTATACTGGCAGGTGATGCCCCCAGATACTACAAGACTTTCTCTTTACACTCATTGTTTTATCATTAACACCTTCTTGAGTATTGGAGAAAACACTGATGGCTGCTTCTGAATTTTCTTAGTGATATGAAAACATTATCTTCTTAATTGCCATCATTCTTCAAGCATTCTAACCTCATCAACAGTATTATAGTGAAGAGAGTAGCTTCAACTACTGTTCTCAGATTACTGACTAGAACACAATATCACAAACAACTTTTCAGGCAAAATATTGAGGAGCAAGAATCACTGTGAACAGAAAGTAATTTTCTTCATTATTCAACTGTCAATACACATTGAATGCTTTTGTGACCTAGGCTCTTTCCTAAGCACCAAATATATAAAAATACATGAGAATGTTCCAAGGTGAACAAGAAGTTGCTGACTCAGGTTTCCATAAAGGCAAACAAAATATCTGAGTTATAGGTAGCATCATATGAAAATCATAACAAAACCTTTTTAGTTCATCCATATATCTATGAATTCATTAATAAATCAGCCAATGTTATTAGATATGTCATAATAAGGAGCTAAGAGAAAAGAACAACAAAACCCATGGGGCTTTCTTTAGCGAGATTCACTTTGAATTGAGAATAAGGACTAAACATTGGGGGACATGAAGAGTAACAAATAAAATAAGCTAGTCGTGGGACAGCAAAGCCACCACTTTAGAACAAAAGTGAGATTGTGATATGTTTAAACCCTGACAATTTTGTCCTGAGACAACAGGGAGTTAGGACTCTTCCTTTCTTGTTCTGAGCCTGCATTTCTCAGCCCACAGCTTGTACAACTCCCAACTCTGCCATCCTTGAGGTAGTCACATAGGCTGGTAACCACCTCACAAATTTAACTTCCTCTTTTCCTATGTACACCAAACCCCTGCAATTTATCATCCTGCAATTCCCAGCACCATGGCACAGGCCAATAATGCACACTCACCCAGAAAACCCTTATCTATTCCAAAAGGTTTATATCCTCCTTGTTACCCCCAATAAAGGAGAGCTGCTTCATTGAAAACCATCTTGGAGAAGCTGTTTCTCCCTGCACTCACTTGCCCAACTAATCACCTTTTCCTAGTCTCCAGTCTACACTCATTCTTGCGACTGTTTTTCTTTTCATAATAAACTGGCTCCAGTTCAATCCCCAGTCATGTCTCTGGTGCAATCCACTGTGACTGGAGCCTTCAATGGACACATTTGGACTCAGATCTGAGCCTATAATAGCAGCCCAGTCACAAGGTAAGATGTATGCTTGTTTCTCCTTTTCTAATTCGTACCCTCCTTTCAATTTCCACAGGGCACTTGGAAATGTTAAGTTTAGGCAGCTGTCCCTTTCTTTTATTAGACCTCTCTCATTCTTATGTGAGGTGGTTCACATTGCTCTTCAGAAGCATCTGGAGACCCAAATTGTGCCTAGAATTTCTCTCTTACTCCACAGGGCATTAACCATATGTATGTCAGGATGAATAAATCTGGACATAAGACCTTCCATTCCCACTTTATCTAGCAAATGTATGGCTCTCTTGGCAAATCGCTCACATTTGCATGACCCTACTGCCAGCCGGAAGACTGAATATAGTGTCAGCTAGATCACCTATTCAAGGGAAATACAGAGAGAGACAAGCAAAAATAGTGTGCTTACATGTTTGCTCTGGTTCTCCAGGCTGATGGGTCCCTAGACCGTCACTGTTCTCCTCAAATTTCTCATGCTGTCAGTTTTTATTTTCAAACCATCCATCTATTTTCTAGCATCTTACATATACTCTAGAAGAATCTAACTTCAGACCCAGAGGTAGCTCCTGCGTGTTGATCATTTATACTAGGAATGCTGCCTTTATACTCCCAACGTGCTCCCATACTGATCCCTTCTGGTGCTTCCAAACTTACCTGTTTCCTTTCTCTGTGCATTTGGAGGGGGGCGGGCTGACTATTATCATGTACAAATTATTTTTTAAAGCATAATAGTAATTTAAATATTTAATGCTTGATGCTTGATCAGGTTAGGAAAGTATGTATATAACCTTCTACCTCTCGTCCAAACCCAATGATCCAGTCTCATGCCCAGCGCTGCAACTGACTACCAGGTATGGCCTCTTCTCTGTGCTCATTCCCAAGTGGTACTCTACCCTGATATACCTTTCTCTTGTAGATACCCACAGCCTCACGAAGCCCATCTACATCTCTAATTATTAGTTTGCAATACTAAGCAATACGTTCTAAAACAAAACAAAACAAACAAACAAACAAACAAAAAAACCAGTGCCCACACCTGGGAGAGCACTTGAAACTTTACCAGTTGCCCAGATACCTGTATGAAAATACAACAGAGCGGCTGTGAGTTTCCAAGTGTCCGGAAGAAGTGGCCGCTTGGGCTAGCCAGGAGCACAAGAGGAGGCTCTTCTCCTGACTAGGCTTCACAGCATGGGCCCAGAGGCACCAAGTCACGCCACCTACATGATCTCCCTCACAGATATGGAGAGATTTGGCATGTTTTGGCATGGGCTTAAAGGATTTGGTATGTTTTTCCCGTTCTTTGGAATGATTTTCTTTTTTGACAAAGCACTGATGGCTATTGGAAATGTTCTGTGTACGGTTGGTTTGGCTTTTATAATTGGCCTGGAGAGAACATTCAGATTCTTCTTCCAGAAGCACAAAATGCCACTGGGCATTTCCTGGGTGGTGTGTTCGGGTCCTTACTGGCTGGCCTTTGATAGGCATGACCTTCAAAATTTATGGATTCTTTCTTTTGTTCAGGGGCTTTTTCAGTGGTTTTCGGCTTTATCAGAAGAGTGCCTGTCCACGGATTCCTCCTAAGTCTACCTGGAATCAGATCATTCATTGACAACATTCGGGGAAAGCAAAAATATGGTATAACAACAAGGGAACTGAAGAATTTAAATACTGTAGTCTTTATAAAAACCCTTTGAAGAATAGTCAGCACAAAGTTAAACTTCAGGATCTAGCGTATAATGATCCTTACAGAAGTTTAAAATGTGCACCCTCCAAAGTCCCCACAGCTGTGGCAGAAGCAGAGGCAGGCTTGCAGGGTCCGAGATTCAGAGATGGAGAGGATGCAGCCTACTCTGATCTTAGTGCAAAAGGCTGTTTCTTGATCTCACTGCAATATGAGAAACAGCCCTTTCAGAGAACCATAGTATCTGTTACTTTTTTTTTTTTTTAGAAGATTCAGGAACATGATGAATAGGCATTTGAATTTTTATGACGTCCATTGTGATGGCCCAAATATATCTAGGTGTGCTGTGTTTCTAATCATGATGGGTTGGATTGGATTATGTTGTCTCCATATGTCAGACCAAGGAAGCCCAGTTTCATGTGTGAATCTTTAAACATTGATCAAATAAAAACTTTTGTGGTCTTTTAGAATCTTAATATTTTGGAGCCAGACAAAAATAAGAACTAGATAGTCATTTTTGAAACACACAGAGGTCATTCTGAGCTGTTACTTCCTCAATCATAGCTGACCACCTTCTTTCTTGAATCTATAACACTCTGGAAGCACAGATCTCTTGAGTGTGGCCTGGGTGTGCCCGTTCATACAATCTGTCCCATGCAGAAGCCAAGCAGAGAGCATTCTGACCATGGAGTAGTTTGTGGCAGAGACTATTGAAATCAGTTTTATTGTGTAAATGATACATACCACATGAGTTCTCCCATGCCAAGATGAAGTTTTTTGTTGTTGTTGTTGCTGATTTCATAATGAAATTTGGTCATAGCTTCCCACCTTGTTTTCATAACTTCTGGTGATGTTGAAGGTTCTTAACATGTTAAAGGCTTCTTCTGTTACTATGAGAAGGGCTGATTATTTAATCTTGATTTTTTCCTATGTTCAGCTTTATTGCAATATCCAAAAAAATCAGCATGCACTGCATCTGCTTCCCTCGCAGTGTTCCACCTGAGTTACAAAGGAAGATGCCCCTATTGACATGTCAAAGTTCTTTCATTATAACTAATCTGACCATAGCTTCTCATAAACATAATATTGAGGAAACATGCTGTTCCCATCTGTTGCTGGTTTGCCCACAGGAACAGTGATGATTTCCTTCCTTGCCTGGAGTTTTAGAGTTCCTGTGGGACATAGGATTACTTCATCAGACACAGCATTATTTATCTTACCACCAATGATTGCACTATTTATTTTTAGCCGTCTGGAAGCTTCTTAAATGCATGAAATCGTAACTGAAATTGTATTTGTTTACAAACCATTTCTACAAGACATTGCAACACTGTTTGTAGTTAGATCTCTCCGTGCCAGGAGAATCGCTAGCCTTGTCTATCCATTGGAGGAAGGACTGGTTCATAATGGGATGGTTCATTCTTGAGGATTACTGTCGTGTATTTGGTACTTGCATCCAACTTTATGGTGTGATCTGTGAGAACTCGATAAGTGGCGAATCCTACTTAAACAACCCAAGGGATAATAAAAGACCTGCGCCATGTCCGACGCTCATCAAAAAGCCACACCTTTCCGTAAGTGTCGGTGCTGTTCTTTGGAAACTGGCCTGTGATAGGTGCCCTGAGGATTTACAATAGTCTTTGACCTGTAACGTTGACAGTGACGAGGTTGACAGTGACGAGGTATCCTCCAATCACAGCAGGAGTCTGCCATGTTACTCCTTTATAGATATGACCGCACTACAGCAAGCATCCCCCTTTCAGCAGTCTGGTTTCAGAACACTGGACCCAAGAAGACATGAGAGGCTCAGTCCTTAGTAAGGCTGAGGCGGCTTTCGGTTTGGGGTGAATCTGCAGAGGACCTGGGACTGCTTGCAACACTGTGTTTCTCCTTCAGGCTCTGTTTTAAAACAAAGCAGCCTTCAGACTTCTGGAAACCCCCGATGTGGCTCAACCCCTCAACTCCTCAACCTCACTCCCTTCTAAAATGAGCCTTCTGTTTTTAACAGAAAACAAACAAAATAACATGCTTTAATTATTCCCCCCCAGATGGAGGACAAGGTCCAGTATTTCTGTCATGTTCAAATGTATTTTCTGTGACAGAAACATACTTTCAATGTTCGTTTTCCCTTATTATTCTCTGGAACTCAGCTGCCTTAGAAGTCTTGGGGTCAAATTATATACTTTAACGACGGCATAGTATAAATACTCATGTCTTACCTCAATAAAAGGGTGTGTTTCTGTTTAAAAAATACAACATTAACTGCCTGCCAAGACAATGTGTCTCTGCTAAACCCCAGGAACCAACTCTACCACAGTAGATACTGATAAATGCTGTGTAGCTAAAGCATAAGACAAGAACTTCAGAAATGCTTTTATGGATATATTAGAACTTATTAAGGAGAAAATTAATCAATCCTTTAAATAAACCTATGAAAAAACCAAGAGAAATGAAAGTTAAAAAAAAAGTACCTTAATTCTACTACATGTAACCCTCATCTAACTAGAAAATTTTCTCTTCAGCATTACTAAAAGGGGACATAAAGTACAAGAAATCTTTTATTTAAGCATTTTTAGAAAGCAAAGTCTCAAATGACAGTGAAAAAAATTACAGTATTTAGTTCCATCATTCAATTATTACATAAGTGGAGGAGGTGATCCCATTTACAGTTGGAGATTGACATTTCCCATGTGTCCATTTAAAAAATTAACTTTGTTTCAACTGTTCTCAAGTTTCCCACACATTTTAAGGTTTTAATTGCATTTCATTGCTGAGGTTATGGACACTTACATCTAGACATTCAAATTAGGTCTATCAGACAATGTATCTACTTTTGTAGCAACACTACATTTCTTTTATTAATATGACTTTGTGATATCCCTTAAGCTTTGATTCGCAATGATGATCCCTCCAGTGTTGTCCTATTTTGGAACCATGTTTGTTTTGGTTTAGTGGAGTCTTTTGTGAGTCCAAATATATTTTAGTATAGGTTTTATATTTCTGTGAATAATGAGATGGGGATTTTAATTTCAATTTCTTGAGTATTTAAAGAACTGTTTTTGGATTAGCAATTCTTACAACATTATTTCTACCAACCCATGAGCACGAGCTGGATTTTCATTTTTAAATGTTTTTACCAAATCTATAGAGATTCAAAGTTTACCTCGTAGGCAACTTTACCTTCTCAATTAGTCACCCCTGTTTTATTTATTTTTAGGCTCTTGTTAATAAGAAAGATCTCATTCTATATTTGTTGCTAATATATAGAATTGATTAATATAAGTTGATTTTGTATCCTGCTACATTGCTAAAATTTTTATTTCTTCTATTAAGTTTTATGGTATGTCTGGGATCTCATATGCATAATATCTTGTTATCTACAAATAGAAATATAGCAACATTTTTTTCCTATTTGTCTCTCTTTAATTTCATGTCTTCATGAACCAATTAGTATTTTGAGCACAATATTGAAATTAATTTGGATAGTAGCAGCCCTGTCTAGGTCACTACACAATGATAGTGCTTTTTCTTTATTTATGATTGTGTTAACTATAGGTTTCTCATACATAACTTTTATTTGAATGAGGCAAGTTCTCTCTAGTTACATTTCTAATACTTTTATAATAAAGCTATGCTGATTTTTTTCAAATCTTTTGGGCATCTATTGAGATGATTATATCATTATTGTTGCCTTAAATCTTTTTATATCGCTTACTGCACATATTTTCGTACCTCTGATGAACCACCCATAAGTTTTTAGCTAATGGAGAATAAGATTTTTGTTGTATGTATGTGTATTTGGTTTGTGATGATTTTGTTAAAATTTTTTAATCTATTTTCATCACTGATATTGCCTTCTAGGTTTTTGTTTGTTTTGTATCTTTACCTGGTTTTAGAGTTAACTTGACACTGGATTAGTTTAAAAAGTTAAAATTTGTAATTTTGATATTCAATGTCTTCTTTGACCTATTTATATTCAATTATGAGTTAATTATATCTCCATTTGAGGTATGATTACCTAAAATTTATTTCTTTTTGATGTCAATTTTATTTCATTAGAGTTATATTTTATACATGGTATCATCTCAGATATTCTGATTTTTCTAAAGATTTCTTTTTTTTTTTTTCCAGTCTGGGGTTGTACCTAGCTTTAAAAGAACTTTGTTTTTAATTAATTTTTGAATGGTTTAAGGAGAGCTGGCTATAGAGCTTTGAAAACCTGTTAGAACCCTGTCGTGAATCCATCTGGCCTTCAAACATAGTTTTAGTCAGAAGGCATTAAGTTACTAGTTCATGCTCCGCAAATGTTGCTGACTTCATTTTCACCTAAACCTGCCGATTTGGCTGAATCTAGAAATCCATCCACTTGTTTTGCATTTGGTTTTCCAGCTTAGTGAGGTATAGGTTTTCTAGGTATTTTTTATAATATTTCACATTTCTTTAATTTGTGATTTCTGATTCTGCCCATTTTGATCCTAAATCCCTCCCAACACCTCTCTCTCCCCTCACTCTTTCCTACTTCCTTTCATGGACATTTTTGCTACTGATCTTTTTGATCCTCTCCAAAACTACAAACAACAGAAAGCACACAGGAAGAAAAACATGACTTAATCATGTTACTTTATTTTTTTATCATTCTAATTTGTTTGAACATTTTTGCCCATTTCTTTTCTAAAAGAGGGAGAAGGGAGACATAGAAATGGAAGTGTAGTGCTGGGTAGTGTAAGGGAGGAGATGAAGGAGTTGAAACATTTATTCAACTATATTGTATCCATTTTCTTCATAAATTGTTATAGGACAGCACAAAAAATAACATTAAAAGAAGAATAGAGTGAATTTGGTTAAATAAAACTAAAAATCAAGAAAACATTAATGAAATATAATCAAATAAATCAGTACAAAAACCAAGGGATCAAAGGTTTGTATGGCTGTGCTGAATCCATATTCATTGTGAATAGTGCTTGTGTTTTCTTCAGGTTTAGTTTGTTAGAGAAAAAATATTTTACACTGATTATGTATAGAAAACTTTTCCTCTTTCAGTATAGGAAATAATTTCGCTAGATATATCTATATTGGCCATCATATCCTTTTAGAAAAATTGAAATATTGATCCATCCTCTTTTGATTTCCAACATCCCTTTGAGAAACCAGGTGTTCTTGTGATTTTCTTTGTTTGCTTTGCATGTTTTGTCTCATTCTTTATTGGATTTAGATGTGTGACTTGGATTCTTCCTCTTGTGGTTTGCAAAATACTTTTATTTGTTTTATATATCTGGTGTTTTTACTATGATATTCCATGTGTATTTGCTTTGCTGCCCTAGACTATTTTGATGTTCTGTGTGGTAAAAGAGATATAAAATATCTGTATAGTATGTCATTCCTTAGTTTGGTAATTTTTTAAATAATCTTATAGAAAATCTGCTCTATCTCATTGAGCTAGAATTCTTTTCCCTCATCTATTTCTACAGTTTGAAGATTTTTTCTCTCTCCATGGTATCTCATGTTTTCTGTACGTGCCTTTTCTATGGTTTTATAACATTTTCTTATTATGTCCTTATCTTACCCATCTTCTCTCTGATTTATTCCACTTGCAAAACTTTCATTTAAATTTTGTAGTTGGGTTATTCGGTAGTTTAGTTGTATCTTCATTTAAGTTCGATCTTCTTCAATGTTTCTATCTGTCTTAGTTGGAGTTCCAATTGCTGACAAGAAATACCATGTCTATGACATTCTTATAAAGGAAATTATTCCATTGAGAACACCTCTCAGTTTCAGAAATTTATCATATTATTTTAATGGGAGAAGCATTGTAAAAGGCAGGCAGACATGGTACTAGAGAAGAAGCTGAACATTCTACATCTTAATATATAGGAAGCAGAAAGAAAATGCCACAAAAAGCATCCCTTGAGCAAATGAGACGATGAAGCCCACCTCCATGTTATACACCTCTTCTAATAACAACACAAGTACGCCATCAAGGTCACATTTAATAGTGCCAATTCTTATGGGCCCAGTAGTCACAGATAGGAGTCTATTGGGTCTCCTTTCACAACAACCAAATACCACTCCCTAACTCTCATAGGCTTGTAGCCATTGGACTAAGAACAGGTTCCCCAATAAAGTGAATTAGAGAAAGAACTGAAGGAGCTAAAGGGATTTGCAACCCTACAAGAAGAACAACAATATCAACCCACCAGATCCCCCAGAGCTAACAGGGACTAAACCACCAACCTAAGAATACACAAAGAGGGACCCATGGCTCTAGCTGCATATGTAGCATAGGGTGGCCTTGTACAGCATCAATAGGAGGAGAGGCCCTTGGTTGTTTGAAGGCTCCATGCCCCAGTGTAGGGGAATGTCAAGGGGGGAATCAGGAGTGGGTGTGTAGGTAAGGGAGCACTCCTATAGAAGCAGGGGAAAGGGAGATGGGATAGGGGGTTTATAGGGAGGGGAACAGGAAAGGGGATAACATTTTAAATGTAAATAAAATATCCAATCAAAGTGTCTACATAATCTGTAACAGTTTCAAACTTGTTTAAAAGCTTAAATATCAAAGTCCTATTTGAGAGTCTTACAATCTCTTAACTGTAATCTGTAAAATCAAAACAAAAGACCAGATTGCTTACTTCTAACATATAATGACATAATAAATATATTGATTACCATTTTAAAAGGTAGAAAAGCACTCCATGCATTAGCGGACATGAAGGAAGAGCTGCAGTGGGCAAGTGAGCTCCCTGGAGAAGACCCATCTTGCTTGCCTGTGGTAGACTCACTGTGATAAAGCATGGCCCCAGAGACTTCATCTAGCAGCAGTTCTTCCTACTGAAGTGCGTTCATGTGTTGCTCATTCCCACATTTATGTGGGTTGGTGTGATTGAACTAGGAGACCCTCACTGCCTATATATAGCCTTGTAGATTAACTTCTGTGTGATAGCCCACCTTAATGAGCAGTTTTTCTGCAGATAAAGATAGAGATAGATTTTCACAAATTAAATGCTGTTTAAACTAATTAATGACTTTACAGAATTCTTAATTTGATTAAAACAATCTACGAAGAAATTTTAAGGAGTTGGTTTTAGTTGTTTTGCCAGAAAGATGTGATAAATTTAGAATCAAGAGTAGAATGAGCCTCCTCCTCATAGAATTGTAAGCAATGGCTGCATCATAAGAAATACAATGAGCTATTGTAAATCACACCCTGAAGAGTAGTAAGATTGGGACAGACTTGTGATCAAGTAAATGATTCATTCTAGGTCAGGTCCAGGGATAAAGCCATAGTGTGCTATGATAAAGCCAGGTCATGTGAAACTGTTGCTTTTAACTTATAATGAACTTATAGAATGAAACCCTGCTTTGAATCTACAGTTGACATTCTTCTGTAACTTCCTTTTGGGGAAACATTTTATCTACGAGGTAATTTTATAAAGAAGTTTTTCTTAAAAAGTCTAAAATGTCTGAAAGAAGAACTTGACAAAACCAACAATGACTGTTGGTTTTGTGTTCCATTTATCAAATGTATATATGTATTTATATCTGCTTGTCTTTATATATGTATGTCTGTATATAAGTATGTATATAAGTATTCATATGTACTTGTGAAATTGATTAAATAGGTGGTTAGGTCTGGCCAGTGTGTGTGTGTGTGTGTGTGTGTGTGAGAGAGAGAGAGAGAGAGAGAGAGAGAGAGAGAGAGAGAGAGAGAGAGAGAGAGCAAGGTATGACAGTGGCAATTGGGGTCAGTGCTAACAACAGCCAATGGAGGCTGACAGTGGTGGGCAATGTATATGATCAGCACTACTGGATAGAACCACACTTAATTATCTTGGGCTGGCAAAAATGCCCAGCAAGAAACTGAACACCTTATTTCTTAAGAGGCTAGTGAAAAAAGAAAGGGTAAAGAGAAGCCCTTGCTGTCTGCCTTAGTCTGCCCTGTGGTGTCAAAGCTAGCTTTTGGCAGAGCACAATGAAGAAATACTGAACCAAAGAAAGACCTAAAACCAGCAGGGCATACTAAAATTTCAGCATCCACATATCTAATATCAAAGTGCTTTTCAAATCTCCAGCTGCTTTCAGCTTTGTTGACTACAATACACTTCTCTCTCTTAGGCTGGTTTTACTTTCCTCTTAGCAGCTCTTCTTAGCAGGTATCACACAGCCTTGTCATCTCCAACATCTTGGAGTTTCCAATTCAATCCAGAAAGAATCTTCATAGTCTCACACAATGGCCTCTCTGGGCATCCATGAAGGAAAACCCTTGATACAAATATGGCTATAGCAGATTTCTTTAGTCATGGAGAAAGATTCCAAACTCTTTTTTTTTTTTTTTTTTTTTTTAACTCTGAAGCTAGAACCATATGGGCAAAGCTAACAAGTTCTTCTGCTATCTGGTCTGAAATATAACCTCCTCATTCAATTACATCTTGACCAGTTTTGATAGTTTTCTTCACTGCCTTATTATGACTATCCATAAATATTTGCTGGAGAACACAATAACCTTGAA
This sequence comes from Micromys minutus, assembly GCF_963924665.1. Lineage (NCBI taxonomy): Eukaryota > Metazoa > Chordata > Mammalia > Rodentia > Muridae > Micromys > Micromys minutus. The sequence continues at coordinate 6,544,774 of NC_137963.1, forward strand.
TTTAGAGATCTACCATCATCTGCTTTCTGGGTACAGGAATTAAAGACATGTTCTACCATGCCCTGACACAAACTGTTATTTAATTCTTTTTCACAAGGTGGATGCTTAGCTGTGGGGGATCTTGTCCTGAGGTCAACACTCTTTTTATTCTATTTAACATCTGGCTTTTCTTTAATATGTTTATCTCTTCGAACTGAGGATCCTGTTTCATTCAATTTTCTGATGCTCACTTTCTCTTCAATCCATATATGTTGTATTTTCCTTGTTTACCTTCCTCCATTTCATTATATATCTCCATAACAGTGAATGTTAATAACTATGTGACAAAGTCATTACATGGCTGTTTTGAGATTTCTGCCAACAGAATTTCTCTAAATCTCTTCCCTTTAGCCTAAAACAAACTCTTCAGATAGAGCCAAAAAGCAGCCACATTTTTCACCAAAATATTGCAAGAACAATCTCTGGGCAACATGCTCAAATTCAGTCCCTCTACAGCCTCTTGAGTCAGGCCCTCACATTTTAAATCACCCTCAGCACCACTGTCTTCCACGTTTCTACTAGTCTGGCCCATTAAACAGTACTTAAGGCATCCCATTGCTTTTTTAACCTCAAGTCTGAAAGTCAACATTTCCCCATACAAAAGCATCATCAGGCCAATTGTAGCAACAGCTCAATACCTGGTACCAACTTTTCTCTTAGTTTAGGCTTCTGTTGTTGTGAAGAGACACCAATACCACAGAATGCTTTTAAAGGAATTCATTCAGTTGGGGATTGATTACACTTTCTGAGGATTAGTTTATTATTAATATGGCCGGGGCGTGGCAGGATGCAGGAATGAACACTAATATGTGGTGCTAGAGAAGGATTGGAAAGTTCTACATCTTAATCTGCACTTAGCATAAAAAAAATGCTTTTGAGCATATGACATTTCAAAGCCCAACTCCACAGTGACATATTTCCTCCGAGAAGACCATACTAGCTAATAGTGTCACTTCCTATGGACCAAGCATTTATACATGGGCATCTATGACGGCTACAACTTTCAAACCACGACACTATCTGCTCATTGAATTTCATCCTACAATCATGTATTGTTCTCATCAAACTCATCGGTATTAAGTTTCAGTTACCTTAGACATTACTTGGGCATTTTCCTCTTTGTTCATCCCGTGAGTTTATTCCTTTAGTGAGGTGCTTTTATGTATTATCTTTAAACTCCTTGTATTGTTTGGGAATGTTTATGATAGTTTAAAATTTTTATATTCTTGGTTTCACCATGTAATGCTCATTGGCAAACACATGTAGGAATAGGGATTCTGGATGAGATAATGGCTTAATCTTTTAAGTATTAGGTAATTTTTGCCATGAGATTTGAGAAAGTAGAGCTCATTTGTTAATTCTGTGCCTGGTATTGCAGCACCTAGCTGAATGGCAAGGTTGTCTATGATGTGGGAGGAGCCTGTAGACTGGAAGTGAACTGGTTAGGCTTCAAGGGAAGCCCAGGGGTTTGGTATCATTCACTTTCAGTTGTCAGGCATATCTGCAGTTCTGCCTTAAAGGGCACTTAATGATTTAGTGGGACTATACTAAATCTTGAGGATTGGGGAGAGTTTATGAAAATAAGGATCATTTGTAGTAACCTAGCTAGACCCTGGAGAAATATATATTCTAGCTCAGTGTTTAGATTGCTTGTGGTGTTTGAGGGAATTGTCGTTTAGTGCCATTCTGGATGACTTCTGTGGGCACCTAGAGGAGGAGATCATGTAGGCATAGGTAGCCAGATTATCCTAGGACACTCAGGCAGTGGCATATGCTATATCTGGTGACTTGGCTATGGAAGTTGAGGATTATGTTGACTTACTTAGCTAGCCCAAAGAAATGAGTATATATAATTTTGTATTTCTCATCAAGTGTTGAATATAAATCAAGGCAAAAATAAACACAACAACTTGTTTAGAGAATGTATTCTCTTTTGCTTTACTTAGTAATCCTGGACTGCATGGAGCTATAGGCACATCCCTTTTATTCACCTAGGTGTTACAGTGATATTCCTGAAACAATAGGAAAGAACAGATTTAGTGTCCTGTCTATGAGCCTGACATGAGCCATATTAACAAACTTGTAATTAGAATGAGTGCTACTAAAGGAAAATGTGGAGACATATGATCTCCTCTGGAAGGTTAGAAGGACCTGCTGATATTGAAACAACTATCTCAAGTCACATTTTGAAAAATGGTAGACAATACATTACAAAAAATCACTGCATGTGGCATTTGGAGCAACTGGCAGCATGAGTGGACCCAAAATAATAAAACTATCATAAGACATAAAGAAAGAGATGTAGCCAATGACCCTAGTTTCCCTTGAGAACAATAACAACTGGAAAAATTAGATAACTACGTTTGTATTCAAATAGTAACTGCAAAAATGTCTAGAATAGATAACAATTGGTTCCTTTGGAGTATTATTCCCTAAACAGTACATGCCTCACTGAAGCTATTTAATACCACCAGTAGGAGCACAAGAAAACTTCTTTTAGAAGAAAATAAACAATCATACAAAGTTACATGCAACTTTTTAAAAGCTCTTAGTGACTCAGGTACATATGAGTGAACATAATTTTTCCTATATTTTCTATTCCCTTTTGTATACTTAAGTGAGTATATTAAAAATTGTGTCCTTCATCTGCTGGTATTCTAGGCAAGTATTCAGTCTAGCTATTAAAAAAACTTATTGTTAAACAGAGTTCAGGTGAAAGATATTAGCGACTTGGATTAAGAGGGCAGTGATGAACTAATTGGAAAATAGATAGATAGAGCTTAGAGATTAATTGCTAATGAGAGGCTAAAAAAGCAATGAAGTCAAGGGTGATTTCTGAAGCTATAGTTGGGCAAGCAAATTAATAATGCCTATTTGTTAGACAGATAATTAGAAGAAGGACATTTAATGATAGCTTGATTCAGAGTCAGTAAATGCAAGTACCAAGTAATTCTTTTTTCCATTAGACAATATCAACCATAGCGTTCATGCTCTTTGCTGAGCTCCTGAGTTAATACTTCACCTAAGGCTTATTTGCCATCTGTGGTCAACTATAGGCCCTTCACATGATACTTTCAAAAAGGTACAACAGGAGCTAAAAGCCAATTTCAAAGCAAGCCCAATAGGAAAGAACATTTGAACAAATGCATTATTTTATAGTAACTTTTAGTGCTGAAAGGCTCCCCTATCCCATGTTTCTGGAACTTTCTAGAAATTCCCCCCAATCGGCCACCTCCACAGATGCAAATTTACATTTCATTCTCCTGACTCACTGGGCCACTCTCCTGTTTCTCACCATATCTGATCCAGCTCCTTATTTGCCTTCCCTCCCCTCTCCCACCCAGTTCTCTACTTCTGCCTCCTATGACTAATTTGTTCTCAATTATAAGTGGGATTTAAACATAGTCACTTGGGTCTTCTTTCTTGGTTAACTCCTTTGGGTCTGTGGGATGTATCATAGGTATTCTGTACTGTTTGGCTAGTATGTACTTATAAGGAGATCCCCAGAACTCAATGCAGGTGAAATTAGCAAAAATGTGCAACAGTGGGGATATGAAACCCGAAGCGAACACCTCCAGTAGCCAGACTGAACTCCCAGGAGAGTGAGGGGACACCAAACTACCAATAAAAACTTTGACCCCAAATTGCTCCTGTCTAAAAGAAATGAAGCAACAAAAATCAAGCAGAGACTGAAGGAATGGCCGAGCAGTGACCAGCCCAAGTTGAGATCAATCTCATAGGCAAGCACAATAATGACACCATTACTGATGGTTTGTTGTGTTTGTATGCAGGAGTCTAGCATGGCTGTCCTCTGAGAGGCTCTACCTAGCAACTGACTGAAACAAATTAAGATATTCAGAGTCAGTCATGGGACAGAGGCCAAGGTTCTCTGGGAAGAGTTAGAATAAGGATTGAAGAAACTGAAGGGGATGGAAACCTCACAGGAAAACCAACAGAGTCAACAACCAAAGTACATACACAGACTAGACTGAAGCTCCCGGAACTTATGTAGCAGAGGACCACTTTGTCTGGCCTCAGTGGGAGAGGATCTGTCTAATTCAGTAGAGGCTTGATGCCCCAGGGTGGGGGGGATATAGAAGGGAACCCTCTCAGAGGTAAAGGGAAAAAGGATGAGAGAAAGAACTTATTGAGGGTGGACAGAAAAGGGTAGCATTTAGGATTTACATAAAATAAGTAATTTTTAAAAAAGAATGTTAAAATTAAAATGTAAATAAAACACCAAAATTATGTTATGCATGTATAGATACATAGATATATAATTTTCAAACATACCCAATTGAGATTCATAACACTAGCAAACTGATAGAAAACGGAACAGTAAACCAACATTACTTGTAAGTATAGCTTAGAGAATAAATGTAACTAATAGGTAAAAATTAAGTGGATGCCATAATGTACACTAATAATCTCAGCACACAGGACATTGAGGTATAAGCATCAAGTACCAATGTCCCATCAGGCTGCATTTTGAGACCATCAAGAAACAGTAAGGTTACTCAGAAAAGGAAAAAGAAACACCTAAAAAGAATAAAGAATTACACACTAAAATTTTTCAGTCAAGAGTCTTATACTTCTCAAGATTGTTTATTGATTATGGGAAAAATATAATCTCATTTAGTATATGATTTTGAAGGTGACAGTGTTGAGTTACATAGAGATAAAGTTCAGGATCACAAGGCCTTTGTAACACATGTTAGGTAGGATTCATGACTCTAGTTCCCCAGGTCACTACCGGACTATCTCCACTTGACCATGAGAGTTCACACACTGGAACCCTAAGTGAAACAGTTATAAGGAAAGCAGAGGCCAGCTTATTGCTTTAGAAATGATTATTACAAATCATGGTCTTAGTTGTTTTATATCATCCAGTTTTAACAAAGCCCTTCCTCGTTTTCCCTATTGTTGGTATTTCTAGTTAACACTCAAGAGTCTAATAACATACCCCAGTGTGAGAAGAGTTTTTTTCTGCATCAGCTTGTAAGATTGTTCAAAGAATATAATGAAATTATCAGTGAAGATAAGACTTCATTTAAGATAATTCAATATTCATGTATCCTAACTCATAGTGATGAATTACAGGGCATAAAAGCAGACTCCCCTATAGCTCTGCTTTAAATAGCATGCTTCATTAGAACTTTCTAAATATTTATAGATCATTAAATATTTGAAATGAAGATTGGAGGTGGAAGGAGAGAACCTTAAAATTAGAGTGTTAAAATATTCAACTAACTGATGGAGAAGAAAATTTTAAAATAAAGGCTATTTAAATTACCTAGTAAGACAATCTCAAATGCATTCTTAAGGCATCAAAATAATCTCATGAATAGAAAATACAGATTCCCAAGAAGAAGAGAAATAAATATTGACAGGCTGATTCTTGTATTATATCCATCTCTAACTCAGTGGGCACATGTGAATAAATGCATTGAAACATCCTGGACGCACGTTCTAGCAACTAATTTAAATGGCCACATGCTTTACTTGGGAACATTTGGGTTTTTTTTTTTCTTGACTGTGGCAAAATTAGAACATAAAATTTTAAATACAGTTATATTTGTCACAGAGATGTGCTGATTTGATGATTTATTAAAATTCCCTGTGATGTGTTACATGTATCCACTCTCAGAATCTCACACTCTGAAACCCTCCTACTCAGTAACATACTTGGTCTCAAAAACACACTCCTCTGCTTTTGGCTTTGCTGGTCTTATCCAACATTTAGGCCAAAGCAACTATAGTTGATATAGATTTGCTTAGAAAGTTTTCAAGTACAAAGGGGAAGAGAAACTAAAACTGACTTTGGCTTCCCTGTGTATACTGCTTCTGAGAGTTTTTAAATTCTTGAAGGAACAGGATAAAATCACTTGAATGACAAACTGGCTAGGAAAAAAATACTTTAAAGTTTAGTAAAACTTCATTTCCTTTTCATAGTAATTCATGAGTGCAGATAGGTAAGAAAAAGTGAAACACTTTGGAGTTATGAACTGGGGAAGACTGACATACCCAGTTCATACCAGTAGAGTTGAGAAGTTTTGGGGACATTTTATCCTGAAATCAAATCATAATGCATGGAAGCCAAGTTTCCAATATAGCCCTCAAGTGGACACTGGAGAAGAGAAAGGGACAGGCAAAATTACCCAGCAGATAAATAGATGAACAGACAAACAGAAGATAGGCAAAAGGGACAAAAAAAAAAAAAAAAAAAAAAAAAAAAAAGACAAAGAAGAAAATTAATGAGGGAACAAGAAAAGAGAAATAGAGATTATTTTTTATAAATGTGATTTAGGGCAACTGGTAAAATTTGAATATTGACTTTATATTAGAGCATTAACACTGTATAAGAACAAGTCCTTGAATTTGACAATCACATGGAAGAAGAGAATGTCATTATATTCCAGAAACATGTATCAATATACCCAAGAGCTGACCAGGCAGGAAAGTACACACTATATTTTCAGAACTAAGAGACTGAGGTCAACTGGGCTCTATTGAGAGTTGAAGGCCATTTGGACTAGTTGGCTACACTCTACCTCTAAAAATGAAATAAAGAGGAGAAGCAGAGGGAATGAAACACTTTCCTAAAATTATATTAAAAAAAACATAAAAGTGTTAAAGAAAAAATACCATAAACAGATTTTTCTTAGAACTGTTTAATGTATCTAAATTTATTCAGAATAAATTTATTGAAAACCGCTTATAGCAGACAGATGTTTGAAGTACTTAAGGGCTTTTAATTTTAAACACAAAGTAGTCAGAAGAAAATTACAACAAATTTATATATAAATGGGTCCTCCTCGGGTATTTAAGATAATGTATAAAGACATAGAAAACAATAGGAAAATCAATACATTAAAATATAGTTAATCTTGACTGTAAACTTGACTGTATCTTCAAATGAGTCAAACAAAAGCCCCAGGTCATTCTGTGAGGAATTTTTCTGATAAGACGATTTGAAACAAGAAATCCCATCATAAATGTGGAAATCAACCTGTGTGCTAGCTCAGATAAAAGCATATAAAGGAGGGAAACTTGATCTTTTGCCTGCTTGATTTCATTCTCACTGGTATGTTTATTCATTCTGCCAGTACAAAATTTGCTTGCCAATATTAGAGCAACTCTCTCAAGAGTCCAATGTAGACAGAACACCAAGAGCTATCAAGAAATCTCCTAGGCCTTTAGTGCCAGCTATGGTACTGTCTCTCTAAACTGAACACCTGCAGAATTCTTAATCCTCTCTATTGCTGTGGCCTAGGCTGAATTCTGTAAATGTGTGTGTGTGTGTGTGTGTGTGTGTGTGTGTGTGTGTGTGTGTGTGTGTGTGTGTGTTCATTGATTATATCTTCTCTCTCCCAGGACCCTAGCTAATATAGTTGTATAGATTTTAGTTGAAAGTATTAGTGTATAATTATGACTCTGAGTTATAACTGTAGCTCTGTCATTACTAGTTGCATGGCCTTGAAAAAAATTGACTATTTCATGTCTCAACGTGAGCATCAGAAAAGTCTCCCTGAATTAATCCCTAGGGGTGAAAAAAATGTAAGGTCTTATTTAAAATGACTCAGGAGAATCACTAAATCAATTTTAGATGCCTTTTAAGATTACAAAGAATAAAAATTATGTCTAAAAAGTCTTAAGTAAAGGCAGAAAATCAATCCTAAGATAAAAAAAAAAACTAAATGACTGACTATCGAGCATTTACCTGTATGATCTATATGTTTCATTTTAAATTGATCATCCTCAAGGTCAATGTAGAGAGAGCTTTTAGACAATTAACTAACAGCAAAAAGGTAATAATGCCTGTTCTTGTGGAGACAGAAAACTTTTCTTATTATTAAATTAAAAATAATTAATTTAGAAAGCATATGATGATTTAGGGAAATAATATCCTAAGAAATATTGCTACAAAATATCTTCATAGAGATTTCTCACATCCATAAGAAAAGTTATAGAAATGCTATTTTTTTAAAAAAAAATCAATTAAAGTAGCAATTACTGATATAATCAAAGTACAAAGACAGCATATTCAACAAATGGTTTCAGCTCAAGTGTGGTCAGTATGTAGAAAAATGCATATTGATCCAACATTATCTCCTTGTACAAAGCTCGAATCCAAGCATATCAAGGAGCTCCATATAAAACCTGATACACTAAGTCAAACAGAAAAGAAAGGAGTAAAGAACCTCAAAAACATTATCACACGAGAAATTTTCCTGAACAGAACACCAATGGCTCAGGCTCTAAAATCATCAACTGAGAAATGAGGCCTCATAAAATTGAAAATCTTCTGTAAAGCAAAAGATACTGTCAATAGGACAAAATGGCAACCTAAAGATTAGGGAAAGATTTTTACCAATTCTACATTTGATAGAAGACTAATATCCAAAGAACTCAAGAATTTAGATTCGCGATAGCAATAGGGTACAAAGATATACAAAAAAAAAAAAAAAAAAAAAAAAAAAAAAAAAAAAAAATTCTCAACTGAAGAATCTTATATTCAATCATTAAAAGAAATGTTCAACATTGTTAGTCATCAAGGAGATGCAAATCAAAAGACCCTGAGATTTTACCCTACACCCATTCATAATGGCTGAGATAAAAATCTCCGATGACTCCAGATGCTGGTGAGGATATGGAGAAAGAAGAACACTCCTCCACTCTTAGTGAGATTGCAAGCTGGTACAACCAGCTAGAAATGGAAGTTCCTCAGAAAATTAGACATAGTACTACCTGAGGACCCAGCTACATCACTTCTGGGCCTGAACCCAAAATATGCTCTAACATCTAGCAAGGACATGTTCATAGTAGTCTTATTTATAATAGCGAGAGGCTGAGACAACACAGATGTCCTTCAAAAGAAGAATGAGTACAGAAAATATGGTACATTTACACAATGGAGTACCATTCAGCTATTTTAAAAATTACTTCATGAAATTAGCAGGCAAATAGATGCAACTAATATGTATCATCCTGAGGGGGTAACACAGTTGCAGTACACAGTATATTACTTACTGATAGGTGGAGATTAGCAAAAAAAATCTTGGAATTATGCACAATAAATCTCAAGGGCCATATTAATCTCAAGAAGAAGGAAGACCAACACATCTGTGGATGCTTTGTCCTACTTAGAAGGGGAAAAATCTAATCATGAGAGGCAAAGGGTGTGAGTGATTTGGGAAGAAGAGAGGAGAGGGAGGGGAAAAAGAGTGAAGAGTATCAAGTGTGGGAGGAGACAGGGGTGGGAGATTTACAGAGTGTCATGAAACTGAGGGGGGTTGTGTACTTATAGGATATGGGAACTGAGGGTAGCTACCAGAATGTATGAGATGCCAGGAAAGCAAGAGGCTCTCAGGATCCAGTGGGGGTAACATTAGCTGAATTACCCAAGAAAGGAGAGGAAGATCCTTTAAAGATCACATACAGAAGTTAGCTATGAGGGTGCCACTCACCCACCTCAAAAATTTTAATCCAGAATTGCTCCTGTCTAAATAAAATGCAGGGACGAAGAATAAAGCAGAGACTGAAGGGAAGACCATCCAGAGACTGCCATACTTCGGGATCCCTCCCATCTGCAGCCACTTAACCCAGACAGTATTGCCAGCGCCAAGACGTGGTTCCTGACAGAACCTTAATATAGCTGTATTCTGAAGTTCTTCCAGAGTCTGATATATAAGAAGATGCTTGCAGCCAACCATCAGACTGAGCATGAGGACTACAGTGGAGGAGGTAGAAGAGGGTCAGTAGGAGTTCAAATGTTTACAACCCCATAGGAGGAACAACAGTATCAAACAGCTAGACCACGCCCCCATCCAGAAATTCCAGGAAACCACCTACCAAAGAGTATATATACATGGAGGGACTCATGGCTCCATCTGCATATGTAGCAGAGGGTGACCTTATCTGGCATCAGTGGAAGGGGAGGCTTTTGGATCTACGTAGGTTTGATGCCCCAGTTTAAGGGAATGCTAGGGTGGTGTGACAAGTGTGGGCCAGTTGCTGGGGAGCGCTGTCATAGAAGCAGGGCGAGGGTATGAGATGGGGAGTTTTCTGATTGGTAAAGGGTGTAACATATGAAATGTAAATAAATAAAATAACAAACAAAAATAAACAGGGAAATATTATAAAAATGACATCACACAACAAACAGACTTATTAGGTATAGAATATTCCACCTAAACACTAAAAGCACACATTGTGCTTAGTACCCAAAGAATTGTTGTCTTAAATATTCCACATCCTGGCATAAAAATTAAGCAATATCCAATTCAGAAAGACTAAAATAATTCTACGCATATTATTTGATCATAATGTAATAACACTAAAAAGCAACAGCAAATAATATCAAGAAATTAAATAACATGATAGAGACTATACAAGTCATTACTAAATGATGAATTTCTCAAAGTAGAAATCTAAACAAAACTGAAAATACTTTGAAAAAAATTGAAAATAAGATCATTATACAACAAACCATTTGATATTTAAATGAGATTTAAAGGCCTACATTAAAAAAGAAATTTAAAAGTATACAAATAAACGACTTAATGCAACTCAATAATTGGGAGAAAAAAGAAAAACAAACAAACTCCAGTGTGGTAAAAAAAAAAAAAAAAAAAAAAAAACATGAAAAAATAAAGCCCAGTTTGCTCAACCAGGCAAAAGAAAGAAAGAGCTGATCAAAATTAAGAGAATATACAAGGAAAATAAACAATGAAACAGCACAACAGATAAATGTAGGATAATTTAAGAGAAGCTTAAAAATAATCTGTACAACCATATGTTGGAAATAAAAAACAAAAGCAAAAAACAAAAAGTAAGAAAGAAGGAAAGGAAAAAGAAAAGAAGAATGATTTTTTTTTGATTCATCTAAACAATGAAAAAAAATTAAGAAAGTAAAACCAAGAAGAGATCAACAACAAACCCACTTCAAATAAGGATATTCAAACAATTGTATTCAGACTGAATATATCCAGATAAATTCGTTGCATACATCTCCCAAACGTTCACTGATCCACAACTTTTACTTCTCAAAATATTAAAATTATAAAACCAGAAGCAGCTCTTCCATCATCTTCTTATTAACTCTGTGTTATTTTAGTATCCAAATCAGGTAGACTTAAATTAGATAACCACCATTCTTGATGAACATGACGCAATTTTCCCTCCAAGGGGCGATTGAAATAGTGTTAGACTATCTTAATCTATTAGCTAGACAGAACTTATTTAGTGGTATGTAACTATTCAGAACTATCTCTACTATTATTAAAGCTAACATTCTGAAACTTAAAGGTGTGATGGCTTTAAAGAAATAGTTATTCAAATATTAAATGGTGATAAAAATGGTTTACTCATCACTATAGTAGTAAAAAAATACACTCCATGATATACACCACAGAAAAGAAATATTATGGGACATAATAGCCAAGAAACAGAATAAGCTGTCTATCAAATTGAAAACTATCAAGATAAGACATCAAAAGTAATATAGTTCTGAATATATATGTATATATATATATATATATATATATATAATGAGAGTCAGTATATAAGATAATTATATATTTAGTGTATAGATTTTTCTTTGAATTGTATTATCAGGATTATTGTTACTAGTGGGTAACCTAACCCTAAAGGCAAGGTCTACCTGAGAGAAAGCTTCAGAGAAGCCTGATTAATTTTGATCAAAGGCAGAACAAAGCAAAGCCTGTTGCTTAATTTTGCGACCCTAATGGAATAAAATAAAAACACACACACACACACACACAAATCCAGATCCATTAAAGAAAGCAATTAAGTTTTTACAACTTTGGAAGACAAGGGATTTTCAAACAGAGTATTCCAAGCCCAGAATGTACACAGTAAAAGGATATGTTTAATATCTTATGTTGATTTCAAGTGCTATTAAGAAGAATATTGGTAGTGCCAAGAAATACATTGTGACTTACTGCCCTGTACTTTCTAAATTGTACTAAGAAGCCACTGGGGAAAAAAACTACATTTTCAACATAACATTTTAACTAGAAAGTGTGTGTGCATGTTTTTGTGCAGGAGGGGGACGGGGAGGGGAGTACACATTTGCTTGTTCGCTTTCTGTTATTTAGATCATTTTTAAACGTGGCCATATGGTAATTGAGTTGTAATGTCTCAGCCTCTTTGAAAGGAAGATGGAATATGAAACAAGTCTCCAAATAGTTCAAACCAGCCAATGTGGGCCATAAAGGGAGGGAAATATTCTATTTGCCATCCTTCTCCTTGGAAAAATGCCATTTCCAGGGAGGTCAAAATCCTATTCTCCCGTGCCAGTCAGAATTAGAACAATCTATTCAATTGTCCTTTATGAGCCCAAACAACTGCTAGATCTCTTTAGAAATTGTGTGGATCAGCAAGTATTTGGAGGAAACAGCTGTGCTTGGTCGTTGCGTAATTCTGTTAACATGGCTAATGGCTCAAAGATGTACACCAGAGAAAGAAGCGCTCTGCTCTGTTCTGGAAAGTAGCATCTTTCCTCACTCTTGAGTTTCTTTCTTCACATGGATTTAGCATGTATTGGAGTATGTGTATTTTGTGCATATACACATGCATGTATGATTTGGGCATATAAGTTATCTTGAAGTGCACTGTTGGTATAGTTATGTACATTTCCTCTCTGATCCATAGTCATTTGGGAAAAAATCAGAGGATGTGTTACATCTTTTGTTTAGAAAAATATGAAGAACAGCAAAATATCATACAACCTTCAAAGTCTTGCATGTATCTAGTATATTTCTTACAGCTCCTACTAAAGTCACTAATCTCTCCAAAGGCTCATTTACTTCCAATGTTCCAGTCAGTTTAAAACAAAACAAAACACTGCCTTGGTTGTTCTGAAATAGTAACCACAAAGAAACAGCGAAATTAATAATGCAGAAACAATAACTGGATGTGAAGGATGTATAGAAGAGGCTAGAATAGGCTGAAGATTAAACTGAGAGAGATTTTTTCAAAGAGTCCCTTTGCATCTCTATCAGTCATACTGGGTGATAAATTGCTAGCTTCAAAGAAAGGCATTGTTCAGTGGCTTCTGCATATGAATAAGCTCCTGATCTGCACTCTTTGGGCTCAAAAGAATATAGAACTGGCTGAAATGCATTTCAGCTGGAGGACCAGCTTAAGTTTCTAACTGGCACTAAAATCCTTAATGTGATTTCCAGAAACCAGCAGGAATATTTCTGTTTTGGCTAACCAATTACTTGACTTGCTCTGATTGACACAATCTGGGACCTCTGACTCACTGAAGTGCCCTGAAGACATAGTTTCCAACTTCTCAACTTCCTCTTCCTATGCCTTCCAACAGGTGGATGGAGAATTACTTAGCAAATGTGCCCTTGAGTTGCCAATGACAAGAGTAATTACAAGGATACTCAACAAAAAAAAAAAAAAAAAAAAAAAAAAAAAAAAAAAAAAAGAAAAGAAAAAGAAAAAGAAAAAAGAAAAGAAAAGATATTGATTTAAAGGGCCAATAATCCCTCATCTCATACATACATACAAACACATATGTAGCATACAGTCTCCATCTGCCAACATTAATTTTGAAATATGCAGTACTTTCCAGCTCTCTTCTTAAGAGTAAAAGGAAATATGTTTAGGGAGTATTTTTGTCCCACTGTCTGTTTTATTTCCATTTCACCAATAAGTTTTGATAATGCACTTAATAGATAAGAGTGTTGACTGTGAAATAGTCTTAGGGCAGTGCCTTTTACTCTCAAGGACTTCAATAATTGAACATGAGGAGTTGCTCACTTGATTCATTGGGGTATTTTTATTTTGGTTTAGCTTTGGTATTTTTTAGTAAGTAGAAATAAAATGATTATAAACTTCAAAAATACAAATATAAATCCACTAAAAGATGATGGCCACATCTCCTACAAACAAAGCAAACCAGAAATTCCCAATTCTATTCTTCCAAATCCAACACAACCTGCCCCCCTCCGCCACCCCCCCCACCGCTAAGCTGACCAAGTTAATCTGGGTTTGGAGTCTGCAGACATGATAGATTCCCAGGTGGAGCAGTCTTTGGATGTCCCTTCCTTCAGTATCTACTCAAGATTTTGTCCCTGTCTATTTTATGGACCAGAATGTTTTTGGGTTGAAAACTTTGAGTTGGGTGGTGGCCCCACCCTTTGACTAGGGTCCATGCCTATCTACTGGAGGTGGTCTGTACAAGTTCTATCTACCCTTCTTTATGCATTTTGGCTAAAGTCATTAATGTTGGGTCATGGGAGCTTTTTACTACCCTAACATCTGGGACCATCCAGTGGCTACCCCCAATTTCTTATTCCCCACTGTGACATATTTCAATTTCCTGACTCTCTGTGTCTCTCTAGTGCTCCCTCTAATTGCTGATCCCTCCACTCCTTTCCCCCCTCATCTAATCTTCCCAAGCCTCCACCGCCCCTCAGTCATCCTGTTCCACCCCCTATGAAGGATTAAAGCATCTACACCTTGGTCTTCCTATCTCAAAGGCTTCATATATTCTGTGGGTTTTATGTTGGGCATTCTGAGCTTTTGGGCTAATACCCATTCAACAGTGAGTATATACTATGTGTGTTCTTTTGACACTGAGTTACCTCTTTGGGATGATATTTTTTAGTTTCATCTATTTGACTGCGAATTTCATGAAGTCATTGATTTTAATAGACAAGTAATGCTCCATTGTGTAAATGAACCACTGTTGAGGGACACCTGGATTTGTCTCCAGCTTCTGGCTATTATAAATAATACTGCTATAAATGCAGTGGAGCATTTGTCCTTGCTATATATTGGATCGTATTTAGGGTATATGCCCAGTAGTAGTATATCTGGTTCTTCTGGTAGAACTATTTCCTATTTTATGAGGAACATATAGATTGATTTCCAAAGTGGTTTTACCAGCTTGAAGTCCCAGCAGTAATGGAGGAGTGTTTCTTTTTCTCCATATGCTCACCAGCTGCGACTGTCACAAGAGTTTTTAATCTTAGCTCTTAATCAGATGTAGGATTGGTAAAGATCTTTTCTTAATCTGAGGGTTGCCATTTTGTCCTACTGACAGTGTTCTTTACAGAATCTTTTCAATTTTATGAGGTCTCATTTGTTGATTGTTGATCTTAGAGCATGAACCATTGTGTTCTGTTTAGGAAATTTTCCCCTGTGCCCATGTGTTTGAGGTTCATACCCACATTTTCTTCTATTAGATTCAGTGTATCTGGTTTTATATGGAGGTCCTATATTCACTAGGAATTGAGATTAGTACAAGGAGATTAGAATGGATGAATTTGACTTCTACATGCCAACAACTAGTTGAAGAAGCACCATTTGTTGAAAATGCTGTCTTTTTTTTTGTACTGAATTATTGTGGCTCCTTTGTCAAAGATCAAATGTGAATCAAAAGACCATAGATGTGGGAGTTTATTTTGGAATATTCAATCTATTACATTTATATAACTGCCTATTTCTATACCAAAGCCATGCAGTTTTTATCACCATTGCACTATAGAACAGTTTAAAGTGAGAAATCATAATTTCTCTAAAGTGTCTTATATTGTTGAGAATAGTTTTTACTATCCTTGGTCTTTTGTTATTAAGATTAATTCTAGAATTGTTCTTTCCATCTCTGTGAAGAATTGAGTTGGAATTTTGATGGCGATTGAATTGAATCTGTATATTGCTTTCAGTAAAATGTTCACTTTTAGTATGTTAATCCTGAAAATCCATGAGAATGAGAGATCTTTCTATTTTCTCAGGTCTTCCCAGATTTCTGTCCTTAGAAACTTGAAGTTCTTGTCATATAGATCTTTCACATACCTGGTTAGAATCATACCAAGTTGTTTTATATTATTTGTGAATATTATGAAGGCTGTTGTTTTTCTTATTTCCCCTTTTTTTGCCAATTTATACTTTGAGCAGATGAAGCCTAGTCAGCCAATTTTCTGAAGTTGTTTATCTGTTATAGAAATTGTCTGATAAGATTTTTGGGATCACTCATTTGTATAGCATTATATAATCCTCAAATAGTGATATAATGACTTCTTCCTTCCCAGTTTGTGTTTCTTTGTTCTCTTTTTGTTTTCTTAGTGCTATGTCTAAACTTGAGTGGTATACTAAATATATAAGGGGATATTTGGTAGCTTTGTTTTGTCCACGATTTTAACGTGATTGCTTTGAGCTTCTCTCCTTTAGTTTGATGTTGGCTATTGGTTTACTGTGTATTGCTTTTATTGTTTTTAGATATGAGCCTTGAATTCCTAATCTTTCAAATACCTTTAACATAAAGGGATGCTGTATTTTGTCAAAGAATTTTGCAGCATCGAATGAGATGATCATGCAGTTTTTTTATTTCTTTGAGATTGTTTATATAGTGCATTATGTTGGTGGATTTCTCTATATTGACCTTATAACTGGACACAAAAGAGACCTCAACCTCAAGTTAACCCCATTAACAACAAAAAACAACAGAAAACCCATATACACATAGAAGCTTAACAACTCTCTGCTCAGTGATAACTTTTTCATGGAAAAAATAAAGAAATTACAGACATTTTAGTATTTAAAAAAATTAAAGGGACAACATACCCAAACTTATGTGACACATTGAAAGCAGTACTACAAGGAAAACTCATAGCCCAGAGTGCTTCCACAAAGAAACTGGAGAGATCATACACTAGAAGTTCAAGAACACATCTCAAAGTTCTAGAAGAAAAAGAAGCAAATATACCCAATAGAAGTAGACATCAGGAAATAATCAAACTTGGCACTGGAATCAACCACTGAGAAACAAAGAGTCAACAAAACTAAGAATTGATTCTTTGAGGAAATAAACAAGATAGTTAAACTTCTTAGCCAAACAGAGATAGTATCAAAATTAACAGAAACAGGAATGAAAAGGGAGACATAACAACACAAACTGGGGAAATGCCAAAAAAAAAAAAAAAAAAAATTATCAGATTGTACTACAAAAGCCTATACTCAACAAAAATGGAAAATCTAAAGGAAATTATTTTCCAGACAGATATCAGGAATTCTGATATCTAATGATAATTCAGGATCAGATAAACCATTTAAACATCCCTATAACTCCTAATCATTAAATGTCTCCCAACCAAAAAAGGTCAGGACCAGCTGGGTGTAGTGCAGAAACCTATCAGACTTTCAAAGAAGACTTAATTCCAAAACTTCTCAAACTATTACACAAAATACAACCAGAAGGAACACTAACCAATTTTTCTATGAAGCCACAGTTATGCTAATACATGAACCACACAAAGACCCAACAACAAAAGAGAACTTCAGATTAATTTAATCTACAAATAGTGACAAAAAGACACCTAATAAAATTCTCATAAACTGAATCCAGGAACACCTCGAACTATCATTCACCATGATCAAGTAGCCTTCATTCCAGGAATGAAGAGACAGTTTAGTGTAAGGAAATCATTTCATGTGTGTTTCTTAATATTTTTTGTTCTCACATCTTGCTGACAATTTTGGAGAATCAGAACATGCCCAGGTACTGAACTGTCATGAATACTGAAATTTCAGAGAGATTGAATTAAGACTAAAGGAAGTAGATTGTTGTCATTCAAGCCCTCAAATTGACCTTTTAGGTTTTTTCACAGTTTCATAGGTATTTCTTCTATGATTGAACTGAATTCACACAGTGGCCTATCATTTGCCCCATATTTAATCCAAACATCTCATGCTAAAAATTGTGTTTCTTATTAATTATGAATACTATCTAAACCTTAATCATTTCAAATATTTTTTATTTAATATCGATGGACTCCTCAAATTTATCCTCATCAATGTTTAAGTTTAGTATTAAGTTGCATTCATTTAATTTCTAGTGCTCTTGTTGTTGGTGGTATTTGGGAAGCAGATCATCACTATGGTACATTAATGAATTATGCACTACAAAAGTTAAAAGCTGTATACTTTTAAAAAAACAATAATTTTGTTTCACATTTTAGCAGACCCTAAAGACATTATGGTTTCCATTTCCAGATTATAGAAAAAAATCATCTTAGCTAATTTATGTAAGCCTAGTACCCCACCCAAACTATCAGTCATTTTAGGGATACCATGAACTCATACTTAGTGATTTGCAATATCTTCCTTTATTCTTTTGTGTGTGTGTGTGTGTGTGTGTGTGTGTGTGTGACTGTGGAAAAGAAATTTAATGAGTACTTTGCTTGCTTTTGAAAGCAAGAACTAATATGTATCTAATACAATTTGCTCTATACTATGAGTCTAGGGGAAATCTTATATGTATCAAAAACATTTGAAATATTACCAATGTAACATATATATTTCAGAATGAAAAATACATTTTTTTCAAAAACAAAACAGCCAGCAGATGTATAGAGTTTGAATATGATAACTAGTTGGCACCATGTAATAAATTAACCTCAGGGAAAAAGGTAAAATTTCCCTGTAGAGTTAGAAATAAACATAGTGAGTTATGCTGGGAATAGGATCAAATGCTGAGTCAAAGTTTCCTCATTCACTGTTTTATTTCCAGAGAATTTTCTGATTAAGGATGATACAGAAAGCATATAGCCATTTATACCATTTAGAAACTATTTAAATTGAACTTACTCTGCATAAACATACACACACACAAACACAGACACACACACACACACACACACACACACACACACACACACACACATGCACATGCGCACACACAAAAATACCACAGTCTGGTCATCTAGGGACATCTATAGAGTGCCAAGAACATTTCACCAGCTCTATCAGGTAAATAATCAAATAAAAGTGCATTTCAGAAGTATTTAATAAAGATTCAATTACAAGAAACAATTACTTTATGATAATTTAAGTAAAATGGTATTTAATATAGGGCATTAGGTATGTTTAGATTTTGAAGACTTGATTCTGGGCTAGACCCACAGTTTGAACTCTAGAGAAATCTCTAATAAATGATATATTGAAAAAGGGCTGGAAAAAAGACTCAGCAGTTAAGATCACTTACTGTTCTTCCAGAGGACCTGAGCTCAATCCCCAGCAACCACATGGTGGATCACAGCCATCTATACTGTGATATGATGCCCTCATCTGATGTGTCTGAAGCCAGCAACAGTGTACCCACACACATTTATTTTTAAGTGTCACTTTCTTTGTCACTATCAAAAATGTTGGGGCATGTGATGGCTGTATCACTATGGTCTGGAAGATCACTTTTAAGTAATATCACAAAAACGCGCCTTTACTATTTTGTCAGTAGTTATAGCCTATGAAGCTTGAGACTACTCTCTGGAAATAAAATGAAGAAATAAACATATGACAATGCTTACCTAGCTGGAAGAAAACAACTGGAGCAGCAGAAACATGACCTGTGTCTCAGTTCTAAGTTGTATGCTAATATATACACTTGGAAGAAAATTTTTATGCATAGTGTAATACCTAATGTATTTAAGGAAGTTAGATTTTATCCATTAAGTCTATATAATTCAGGAAAGAAGGCTAAGTATCCTCTGCAACATACTCTGTGAGAGACATGTCAGCCACAGTCCAAAAAAAGAAAACATACTGTACATATAAACTTTTATGTGCACTTTATACTACACATAGATCTCACAAAAGCCATGATGTATCATAAGAACCAATATGCCATAGCAGAGTTTCTGAACCTTAGAAAATTGATGCCTGGGGCTGAATACTTCCGGAAGCCTCCTTTGCTTCAATCCTCTAAATGCCAGATATTTATCCTTTCACTTTACCCACAACAGTCAAAAGATGTGTAGTAGACATTTAGAAAGTGCCCTTTATAAGAAAAAATGAAACAAAATTAAAGAAACAGTAAATAACAGAGTTGAGCCCTATTTTGCATTTAGAAATTAATGTCAACACAAAACTCATGTGTCTTGAGCAATGGTCATGTAGAGAAGCATCATAGATTTACATAAATATATATGAATAAATTATGTTTTTACATGTATTTATATATATAATGGTCTCACATAAATGTAATTTTACACACATATACATATACACACATACATATGTATATATATATACATATATATATATTTACAGATATATAGAGCAAAGAATAATAAAAAAAGCTTTAAATGTAGCTCTAGAAGAAAAAACTTCAAGCACAAGATCGAGTTTACTCTCAGAACTTTCTGATAGTTAGCTTTATCTGTCAACTTGAATAGTCCATAGTATTTAGCCAATTAGCATTTGTAATATACTTGGGATGATATTTATCTTAACATTTGCATTAACAGACTGGACAACATGACTCGCCATTTTTGACGTCGGTTGTCTTTAACTAGTCTACTGCAAACATGATCCGGCTCAATAGGAGGACATTCTTCTTTCTGGACAGGTTAAAGACACTGCACCTTTCAAAATTTTGGGCTACCTCTTGAATCATCAGCTCCTCAAGTTCTCCGGCCTAAAGACACACTAGAATTACAGATTGACTCTTTTGTCCCCATTTTGCCAACTGTAACCTGACGATTTTCACTGAGCGTAGTCATCTGAACCCATTCCTCCTACGAAATATCTGTATGTGTATATCCTACTGGTGTTGTTTCACTTAGCTTTACCCAGTTGAGTATACGTGTTAATCTAGGAACTGGAATAGATCAGTTTACCTCTCTGAGCCTCGGTTTTCATGACTATGAACGTGAAGCATATAAAAACTCTAATATCCTAAGAGCACTGTTGAACTCAAGTGCAAAACGTATTCTAGTACTTTTTATATAAAAGATTTAAAAAAAACAGTCTGCATTTTAAGAACTGTCTTACTTACCAGTGCATCCATCATTGGATACCCGAGTCTAAGTATCCACAAACCTTTCTATTTTCCTATTTCAAAGACTAAGGCAGCTATTTTTTGTTCTGCCTAATGAAAGTTCTTCCTTATCTGCCAGTTGAACTGATGGGATGGTTGTTTTTATGTGCAGTTTTCACCTTTTATAAAGATGAATTTAGAAGAGACAGATGTTCTAATTTCAAAAAATTCTTAATCTTTGTGAGCATTAATTTTTTTAATTGGACATATTAAAGAAAACAAGGATTTGGGCATTAAAATGTTTTTTTTTTTTTTCTGTGCCTAACTACAAACACTGATTGTTCCTGTCAATGGCAGTAGTTAAGGAGTTTGGAAAACCATCACAGTGAAAACCTGCAAAGTTCCATTGACAACTCCCTCTTTTAGATTTCCTTGAATGTACCATAAGCTAAAAGACAGAGGTTTGTTTTTTAATGAGATACTTGCCTTCCATAAGGAACCTTCACTTTCCCAATCAATGCTTCTGTTTAAAAAGAGAAAACACAGCAATAAAAGTAAAAGAAATGGCAACAGATTTTTAAAATAATTCAAAACCAGTAAGTTTTCTTTCCTATCTTGCTATGTTTGCATTTTCATCCTTTTGTTGTTGCTAATCCTAAAAGCCAGATTTTCTGGCCTCTCCGAATTCTGCTCATTTCTGCAAAATGGGAAACTTGCTCTGATACAAAGACCCTGTGCTTTGGGAAAAGCAGATTATGGGCCCTAGACTTAAATTCTAATTTGAACTCCCCCCAACCTCAAGCCAAATTCACTCACATTTGAGAACACACAGTAATAAAATAGTAAAGGCATTATTAAATTTCAGCAAAATCCTCAGCTGTTCAAACACATCTAGAGAGAAAAGAGGGTTTTCCTTAGCTTAGATTGGCATGAGTACATGAATATTGTCCTAAAGCAACAACAGAGATATTCCTCAGTGAAAACAAATGCAGAAATAAACACTTCTATGCCTTAAAGATCACATCCCTTTGAGAGATATTTATCAAAACCTAATCATAAAGTTGCACTAATTATCAAAACTAATTTCATCAATGTAAAGTCATAAATTTAAAAGTGTATTGAAATTATAATTCTATGCTGTATTCCATACATAGTATTATTTAATAAATTCTCTTTTATAAAAGCAATATGTACTGATGTCATTTCATTTCAAAAAGTACTAACATTTTCTAAAAGGGACATTATTGCATTTTCTGGCATAAATTGGAGGAGAGGCCTTTGGTCCAGCGAAGGCTTGTTTCCCGGTGTAGGGGAATGCAAAGGCACTGAGGTGGGAGAGGGTGGTTGTGAGAGGGAGTACCTTCATGGATGCAAGGGGAGGGGGAGGGAGGATGGGAGTGAGGGAACATCTGAAATGATAACATCTGAAATGTAAATACAGAGAATATCCAATGAAAAAAGAAAGTCCCTTTTAGAAAACAAAACAAAAAAGAAAGTAAAAGTATATTTTTGCTTTCCAAATTTTCACTGATAATTGGATACTAGCTCCAGAAAGCTCTGAATACCCAAGAAACAACTTACAGACCATATGAAGCTCAAAAAAGAAAGAAAGAAAGAAAGAAAGAAAGAAAGAAAGAAAGAAAGAAAGAAAGAAAGAAAGAAAGAAAGAAAAGAAAAGAAAAAAGAAATAAAGAAAGGCCAAAAAGTAGAAGCCTCAGTCCTTCTTAGAAAAAAAAAATCTCAGAGTGGGGTACACCCAGACCTTAAATTAATAACTCAAGAGCTAAGAAGATATAGCCTTGTGGTAATTTTTGGTATTTAAAAATCATTATGTTTAATCTATGCACACCAAGAAAACTTTGACTATTTCCATCATATGTTTTATTTTACATGTACTTTATGATCATTGTAAATAGTAAGATTTCAATGCATACTCTCAAATCTTTTAAAAAATCAAGTACTGATGAAAATATATTCACATAATTTTATGCTAAAATCTTTTAATAATCTGTACATGTATCTCTGTTTTTTTAAATAATGTTGTAAGAAAAAAAGACAAAATTTTATGAATATAATTATAGAAAATTTTCTTTCAGAGAAACAAGGTTTAATTAATATCACATCTCCTGTATCATTTTGCAGAGTAGTTTCAAAATATGCTGAAAATATTGGTATTCTATGTCATTTTGCTGGCACTCATATACCACAAGTTCACAATACTCTTTTGAGGGGAACAGTTTTTCTCTTTAAAAATAACTGTTAAAAATTAACATTTTTTTCACCGTCAAAACACACTCACTATTATAAACATTCCCAGATGCTATTCACTGTGAAGAGATAACTTATCCAGCAGAGTAGATGAAAGCATGTGATGTAGAATTGAAAATGCCTACATTTATCTTGGCTTTATCATTTACAATGAGTGTGATTTGGGGCATGGGAAAGGTTCTTTCTTTGCCTTAATTTCATGTTCAATTACGTGACTGTAATAATGGTACTTGTGGTGACATTCAAGTGAGATCAACCTATAGCAATGTGTCTGATGCACAGCATGAAATTAAATCGCCAAGAAAATGAGCTAATACTTGAATCACAACAGTCAATCCCATTTGAAGGTATTCCTCTGTAGGTCTGGAATTTTCCTTTTAGGAAGGACTATGGTGCAAATTGTTAGAGACAAATATGAAGCAAACTTGTAACAGAACTGCACTGGAACAATACGGATTATGTGGATCCTATGCAGGTCCCAAACCCATCCTGTGCCTTATTCCCTGTTATTTTCCATTCCACTCACAATGGACCTTTTACAATTCTGTGGATAAGTTACATAGACTATACCCTGTGCCTGAGACACTCTTCCTTGCTTCTGCATTCACTAAATGTAATCAGATTGAAGCTGAAAGATCCTTTTTTAGAATAAGTCCCTGACAGTAACTCCATCAGAATAAAAGGAGTAATTCTTGCTATTTAAGGACAGTGCGAACAGTTAGCAACTTCATGGTTTTGAAGTAATTAGATACGTCTTAAGCTCTGTTCTCTTTGACAAGCTTTGTTAGAGAAAATTCTCTTCTTGATAAATTTCTTATTTGTCCTGTAGATAATCTTCTTCTCAACAATGACAGAATCTTACTGTAGGCATTAGTAATTTAGCCCCGAGATGAGATGGAAAATTGACAGGGAAATGAATGGGCTTTTTCATTTTTCCACAATGAATTGGGACCTTTAAGACAGAGATAGCATGAAATGTTGCACAGAATGCATAGACTCTAACGTTCTATGATATTGAATACAGTATGGCTAAGTTAATCTTTAGGGGTCTCCAGGCTGTGACATTCAACCTTCTTCACCATTGCCAGAAAAAGATTGGTGGCTATATGTTTACCTAATAATATCTATCTCAAACAGATTTTCATGGCAAAGGACATCTAGTTGGTCCCAGAAGCTACTAGTATGAAATTTAGTAGAGATACAAAAAAGGAAAAATCTCTTTTATGATTCTTTTTCTAATAGAGAGATGAACTCCTTCTGTTTCCATTTTTTCAAATAATTTATGAGGTATTAGTTTTAAGTCTTGAAAGTCTGGTCTTCTAAAGACCTTCTAAATCTGGGATTGTTTATCTGAAAGTATTTGATTTACCACTGCAAACTTCTTCGTGTGAGTCTATTAACATTGTAAGTATTTATATTTGACTTTGTGGGTTTTTGGTGAATCTAAAAATTGGTCCATTTCTTGTAGATTTTCTAACTTAATGGAATATATGCTTCTAATATATTCCTTTATGATATTCTACACTTTTCATATTTATCATATTGTTTCCATATTTATATTTAATTCTGTTAATTTCACTCACCCATTTCTATCTATAGTTTAATTAGAAAGATCATCCTAACTTGCTTATATTCTTAAATAAAACAGGTATTAGATTTGTTCACTCCTTGCGTTATCTTCCTTTAATCTGTTTTACTAATTTCTGATGTGACTGATGTTTGCTGCTTCGGCCTGTCTAATGGGCTTTTATTTGTTTGGTTCTCTTTGGTTCCAAACCTTTAATTGCACCATCAAGTCCTTTATTTGTGTTTGTTTTTTTTTTTTTTTTTTTTTTAGATTTTTTAATTTACACGATCATAGTTAGCAAAATTTTGTCTAAGTAAGTTTTTATTATACCCCAAAAGATTTCCTTCCCCACTCTCATGTGTGTGTGTATGTGTGTGTGTGTGTGTGTGTGTGTGTTAATCATTAATTTAGGACCTCTCCTTTATTTAGTTGTACAAAAGATCTCTCAATCTTGTTCATCCTCTCATAAAACAGCTGTTAGACCTATTAATTCTTTAACTACATTACATTGTTTATATTTCATTAATTTCTGGTCTGATTTGTTTATTTTATTTACCAAATGATTTTACATTTGATTTATTTTGGAGTTTTTAGTTATATCATTAAATCACGATAAGTCTTCGACAGGATATATAATTAGTTCAATCTCTTTGAATTTTTAAAGATTTGTGTTAAGTCCTACAGCATGGTCTATTTTAGAAAAGTGTCAGGAGCCATAATGGGACAAGCTAACAACTAGCAGTGATCATCCTGAGATGGCCTGTTTTGGATTATTATTTAACCTGGAACAGATTCACTCTTATTAAGCAAGGTTGTAAGGTAATTCATTTTAGGAAAGATTCCTGCTATTAATATGCTTTTCCTATTATTATTAAACATATATAACAATCACTCACAATAGCCCACCCCTTTGGAGCACATCTGTGCAGATCTGCATGGATGTACTACTGTCTTGTAGTGAGGAGATATAGACAATTAAATAACTTAAGTCTTAATGATGATGATTTAAGAATTCCTAAAATTATATCAGTGATTATTATGTTCTTTTATAGTGGGGATGCTACTAGGTTTTTTTTTGAGAATCAAAATTTGCAACGAGAACTCTGCCAGTCTCCCAAGTGTTACCATTTAATTGCTCTTAGATGGTAACCACGCTTTCTTCTACAGATCGCACATTCCAAGTGGTTGCAAAACAATTAAAGGTCACAAAAAGGAACTAATCATTTATATAGCTGCTAGGAAGATAAAATATTGACTGGATTCATCTATACAAAACTTTACTAATAACTTAGTTATGGTTTTAAACCTTCAGTTAACCTGTGGAGCTGAGACAGGTGATGGATGTTTAGCCAGATAATCACTCCTAATGGATGTGCATGTAAACATTATCTGTTGTAAACTTCTATTTCAATTTATGATTTAATTTTTTGTGTGAACTTGTGATGAACTCTGTAACATATGATATATATTCTGAAAGATATACAAAGACATCTCTCAGAAGACAAAGAGAAGAGAGATGGGGATTTTCCCCTTGCACTGTGTAGAAGATAAAAAAAAAATTCCTTAGGAGAATTTTTTCTTTTTCCCCACTTAGAAGAATTTATTTTTTCCTTTCCCCACTTGGAAGAATTATTTCTTTTCCCTACTTAGGACCTTTCTGCTTTTTCACCTAAATAGCTTTCATAGGAATCTTTTGAAAACTTAGAAATAACATTATAATCACTTTTCAAAGCGTTGCTTTTCTCCCTGCAACTTTTAACCAGCAGACTGAAAGTTAGAGCCCAGCAGTTCCTGCTGAGAATAGGACAAAGGCTATTTACTTAATCTATTGATTTTTTTAACAATTTTATTTTACAAAACAAAGATAAATGTACAGATTTTCAGCATTGTTTGCATAAAATTATACAATACATTTTTGTCAGTACTTTTTTTCAGAT
Organism: Micromys minutus; assembly: GCF_963924665.1. Taxonomy (NCBI): domain Eukaryota; kingdom Metazoa; phylum Chordata; class Mammalia; order Rodentia; family Muridae; genus Micromys; species Micromys minutus. The sequence goes on from NC_137963.1 coordinate 6,571,382, forward strand.
TTTAAAATAATTTTTACATAAAACTGTATGAATATATATTTTAGTCAGTACTTGATTTTTTTAAAGGTTTGATAGTATTCATTGAAAACTTAATAGTTACAATGAGCATAAAGTACATGTAAAACAAATGTAACATGGAAATAGTCAAAGTTTTCTTGTTGTATAGAGATTTTTTGTTTTGTTTGGTTTGATTTTCTTTATTTCTTGGACTTCTATTGATGTTTTAAGAAAGAGGTGTTAAGTGCTAGAGGCTGCAGTTTGTGGTCTCAGTTGAACACTTAAGGCAGATCAGCTACAGTACCATAGTAGCTGAGACTTAGATAGTAAACTTTTTATTATGCAGCAAACCTAAATATCTCCTAAGATAAAGTCTTAACCCCATATCTCCTAAGACCAAGTCTGACCCTCAACCTCTGCTCTTTCCCCTCTGATACCTCAAGAAAGAAGAGTCCCCTCCCAGGCTATCCCCAAGCAGAAAAGCTTTTGCTGAATAAAGTATGCATTCTTTTCTGTTTTGATGTAATATTCTGTAGATAATTGTTAAATCCAATTTTTGAATGGTGTCATTTTAATGCTAATGTTTCTCTTTTTATTATGTCCTGGATTATCTACGTATTGAAACAAGTGAGATATAAAACTAATCAACTGTTAATATGTTGATGGTAATTTGTGTCTTAAGTATAGTAGTGTTTTTTTTTTTGTTTTTTTTTTGTTTTTTTTTTTTTTTTTTTTTACATAAAATTGGGTTCACCAACGTCAGATGTGTGTCTGTTTAGGGTTCTAATGTCTTCTTAGCAAAGTCTCCTTTTGATTATAATGAATTGTTCCTCTTTACCTATTCTGCTTAGTTTAAGTTCAAGGTCGATTTTGTCATATATTATATATTAAGATAGTGATATCTCCTTGGCTTGGTTTCTTGAATAATTTGAATGATTCTATTTACCCTGTTATTCTAACATGGTGCCTATCTTGTACAAAACACTTCTTTTTTTTTTATTTTTTAAACGACTTTATTTTGCAAAACAAAGATAAATGTACAGATTTTAAACATTTTTTGCTTAAAATTATACATTTTTGTCAGTACTGTTTTTTCAGACATTAAAATAAATTTTACATAAAACCATGTGAATATGTTTTTTAGTCAGTACTTGATTTTTTTCAAGGGCTTGACAGTATGCATTGAAAAACTACTAGTTGCAATAAGCGTAAAGTACATGCAAAACAAAACGCAACATGGAAATAGTCAAAGTCTTCTTGTTTTGTGAATATATGTATATTTTTTTGTTTTCTTTATTTTTTGGACTTCATACAGTCTGTGAGTTGTTTCTGGGGGAGTGCAAGCCTCTGGGGTTAGCATCCCACTATCAGTGACTGCATATTATGTCTCTTCTTTTGTGACTGGGTTATCTCACTCAGGATGATCTTCTCTAGATGCAGCCATTTTCTTAAGAATTTGGTTAAGTCATTGTTTCTGGTGGCTGAGTAGTATTCCATTGTGTAACTGTACCACAATTTTTGTATCCATTCATCTTCTGAAGGACATCTGGGTTCCTTCCAGCTTCTGGCTATTATAAATAGAGCCGCTATGAACATTGTGGTGCATATATCTTTGTTGTGTATTAAAGTGTCTCTGGGGTATATGCCCAGAAGTGGAATAGCTGGGTCTTCAGGTAGTACTATATCCAATTTTCTGAGGTATCGCCAGACAGATTTCCAGAGGGGTTGTATTAGCTTGCAACCCCACCAACAGTGGAGAAGTGTTCCTCTTTCTCCGCAGCCTCGCCAGCATCTGCTGTCATCTGAGTTTTGGATCTTGGCCAATCTGACTGGTGTGAGGTGGAATCTTAGGGTTGTTTTGATTTGCATTTCCCTGATGGCTAAGGATGTGGAGCACTTCCTCAGATGTTTCTCGGCCATTCGGTGTTCCTCAACTGAAAATGATTTGTTTAGCTCTGTACCCCATTTTTTAATAGGGTTATTTGATTCTCTGGTGTCTAGCTTTTTGAGTTCCTTGTACACCTTGGATATTAGGCCTCTATCTGATGTAATGTTGGTAAAGATCTTTTCCCATTCTGTTGGTTGTCGTTTTGTTTTCTTGACGATGTCCTTAGCCTTACAGAAACTTTGCAATCTCATTAAGTCCCATTTGTTAATCTTTGACCTTAGAGCTTGAGCCATTGGTGTTTTGTTCAGGAAATTTTCTCCTGTGCCTATGTGTTCTAAGGTTTTCCCTACTTTCTCATCTAATAGTTTCAGTGTATCTGGTTTAATGTGGAGATATTTAATCCACTTACACTTGAGCTTTGTACAAGGAGATAAGAACGGGTCTATTTTCATTCTTTTGCATGTTGAGTGCCAGTTGGACCAGCACCATTTGTTGAATAGGCTGTCCTTTTTCCATTGAATGTTTACTGCTCCTTTGTCAAAAATCAGGTGACCATATACATGAGGGCTCATTTCTGGATCTTCTATTCTATTTCATTGATCCACCTGCCTATTTCTGTATCAGTACCATGCAGTTTTCAGCACAATTGCCTTGTAACATAGCTTGAGGTCAGGGATAGTGATTCCCGCAGATGTTTTTTTGTTGTTGAGGATGGATTTCGCTATTCTAGGTCTTTTGTTATTCCATATGAAATTGCACATTGATCTTTCCAATTCCATGAAGAACTGGGTTGGAATTTTGATGGGGATTGCATTGAATCTGTAGATTGCTTTTGGTAGGATGGCCATTTTTAAGATGTTGATCTTTCCAATCCATGAGCATGGGAGATCTTTCCATTTTCTGAGATCCTCCTCAATTTCTTTCTTTAGAGGTTTGAAGTTCTTGTCATACAGGTCCTTCACTTCCTTAGTTAGAGTCACACCAAGGTATTTCATAGTTTTTGTAACGATTGTGAAGGGTACCTTTTCCCTAATTTCTTTCTCCACATATTTGTCCTTTGAGTATAGGAAGGCTACTGATTTGTTTGAGTTAATTTTGTATCCGGCCACTTTGCTGAACTTGTTTATCAGCTGTAGGAGTTCTCTGGTGGAATTTTTGGGGTCACTCAAGTACACTATCATGTCATCGGCAAAGAGTGATGTTTTTATCTCTTCCTTTCCGATTTGTATCCCCTTGATCTCCTTTTGCAGTCTAATTGCTCCAGCCAGGACTTCCAGTACTATGTTGAATAGGTAGCGAGAGAGTGGGCAGCCTTGTCGAGTCCCTGATTTAAGTGGGATTGCTTCAAGTTTCTCGCCATTAAGTTTGATGTTGGCTGTTGGTTTGCTGTATATTGCTTTTATTATGTTTAAATATGGGCCTTGGATTCCTGTTCTTTCCAGGACTTTTAACATGAAGGAGTGTTGGATTTTGTCGAATGCTTTCTCAGCGTCTAGTGAGATGACCATGTGATTTTGGTCTTTAAGTTTGTTTATATGGTGGATTACATTGATGGATTTCCTTATGTTAAACCATCCCTGCTTCCCAGAGATGAAGCCTACTTGGTCATGATGAATGATGGTTTTGATGTGTTCTTGGATTTGGTTAGCAAGGATTTTGTTGAGTATTTTTGCATCAATGTTCATAAGTGAGATTGGTCTGAAGTTCTCTTTCCTTGTAGGGTCTTTGTGTGGTTTAGGTACGAGGGTTATTGTAGTCTCAAAAAATGAGTTGGGTAATATTCCATCTGATTCTATCTTTTGGAATAGTTTGGCGAATATTGGTGTTATATCCCCAATAAATGTCTGATAAAATTCTGCACTGAACCCGTCTGGACCTGGGCTTTTTTTGGTTGGGAGGCTTTTGATGACTTCTTCTATTTCTTTAGGTGTTATAGGGTTATTTAGATGGTTTACTTGGTCCTGGTTAAACTTTGGGACATTGTATCTGTCTAGGAATTCGTCCATTTCCTCCAGATTTTCCAATTTTGTGGAGTATAAGTTTTTGTAGTAGGATCTGATGATTTCTTGAATTTCCTGAGTTTCAGTTGTTATGTCACCTCTTTCCTTTCTGATTTTGTTAATTTGGATACTCTCTCTTTGCCCTTTAGTTAGTCTGGCTAGGGGTTTATCAATCTTGTTGATTTTCTCAAAGAACCAACTCTTTGTTTGTACAAAACACTTCTTGTAGGAAACAGACAAATGAATTTTGTTTCTTGATCCCTTAGATCAAAACCTTGTGCCTTTTGATTAATGAATTCTGGCCACGGATATTTAGTTATTATCATATGCATTGTGTTAATCATGGTCACATGTTGTTGATATTTGGTGTTGTTGTGGTTTCAGGGGCACCTCTCTATTTTGAGTATGGCTTTATATTTATTTCCCAACATCTATCCGCTATACACATTTCCCTCTTCTAACTGAAACATTGATTTCTCTATTTTCTTTAGGTTTGGTTTGTGACATATATTTTTAAAGTGTTTGTTGCCTAAAAATATTTCCTCAGCTAATTTTGCAGGATATAATAGTCTACACTGGTTATCATGGTATTTTTGAACTTGAATACATTACTCTAGGCTTTTCTACCACTCAGAATTTCCATTGGGAAATCAACTGTTGCTCTGATGACTTCTCTTCTATACATGACTTATGTCTTGTTTCATAGCTACCCTCCTGTAGCTTTCAGTACATTTTCTTGTTTTGTATACTTGATGTTTGAACTATTACATGTCATGGGGATGTTTGTTTCTGATCTTGTCTCTTTGTCAGTTGGTTCTACACCCTTTAGAAAGATATGAAGGAACTGGATAGAGCATTTGTATGTGGTATCTTTATTCTTAAATGAACAGTAGCTAAGTTTTTTTCCCTGTGGCTTTGCAAATGTATTTATATTCCTTCAGCCTTCTCCTTCCTTTGTTCCCATTCCTTCCCTTTCTTTTTCCTTCCTGGCTCTTCAGTTCTATGCTGGTGAACAAAAGAGTTCCCATCATAAAATCACCTGAAAGTTTTGCATTTTAACATATCTGTCACTTTTTTCCCCCAGATATTAAGGAGTATTTGCTTATCTATTAGTAAGTACAGATGGGGCTCAAGGATATGATGTATTCTAGCTCTGAGATTTGAGGGCACCAAACATTATATAGGCCAGCAGGTGATACACTGAGACTTGGGATGGTAATAAGATGCTCGTATATCTCATTTGTCTTCTCAGTTTACTAGCTTTGCTATAAACTGTAGAGGCTGTAGGGATTAGTTTCAGATTTCCCTTTTGGGCAGGGAATTATCATAGCAACTATTTGTTAAGCATCTCCACACATCACATATTGTGCATGTTTAAAGAATGTGTGTCCCATCAATTGGACTTCACAAGACTACCATTTGATTCATTTTAACGGAGGATGCTTGGAGTGGCTTACCTGGTAAAACTTCTATTATTTGAGGATTCAAACCCACTTCTCACTCTAATAATCCATTCTCTATTCTTTTTTTGCAACATTCTTATTCAGACATAAGTTTGTCAAAGCCTCTTCTCCACTATTCATTTTTTAACTCTCATTTCAGTCTTTCAAAATAATAATATTTTAAAACTTCCTTCCTTTTATGTTTGCTTTTCCATAACAAATACACATTTTCTAAATCATTTTAAATGACAGCACAATCATTTTTATTCGTTTCTGCAAACATTACAGTAATACTACATACTCAGAAAGACTAGTATATTAGAGTGGAAACTTAAAACTGTAAGATTATGTTGTGGTGATTTTCAAAACTGCTTTTTAATCTGCTATCCTGGAGCTATAAATGACAATGTATAAAAGTTCTTAGAAAGCTAAAACTGGTGGTGGGGAGCTCCAGGTATGCTGTGTTTTAATCAGAGTCTACTGCTGTGTTGAAACAGCATCACCAAAAGGAACATGGGAAGAACGAAGTTTATTTTAGTTTTACAAGTCCTAGGTCACATGCCATCTGAGAGCAAAGTCAGGCACAGAACCCCCAGTAGGAACCAGACGCAGGAACTGAGGCCAAGGCATGAGGTACTGCTCATTGACTTTCTTATTCTGCTTTTCCGTACAAACCAGGATCACTTGCCCTGGAATGGTCCTAATTCCTATAAGCCAATGGCCAATGTTATAGAGTCACTTTTGAATCTGAGATTTTCTCTGCTCAGATGACCATAGCTTGTGTCACACTGACTAAAGCAAACAAAGAAAAAAGAATAAGATGAGCATTTACTTATTTAACCTATACCCAATATGTATTCTATTTAGACTCCATACTGCACACTAGAATGGAAATGATTCAGAGAATTTGCCCTCATGAATCATGGTGTCTAGTGTATATAAAAAATCCACATGAATTATTGAAATATAATACTCTGAGTATCATGATAGGTCAGTTCAGTGTGTTACAGAAGAGGGAAAAGTTCTCATATACAGTTTTGATTTGTTAGTATCCCAATTCTTAACTCCACATTTGATTTGAATCTAAAATGTTGCCCATACGTTCCGTGGTTGGCACTACATTTAAATGCTATAGAATTGTTATCAGGTTACATGGCTGATGCAAATAGGTGATCTGTGAATACTCATTTGGGGTGTTATAATGCTTCTCTGTTTCCCGTTCAATACTTTGCTTCCTCCTACCCCAATAAGAATTTAGCTTAAGTTTCCACTGCCCCATCTACATTATGTCTCTTCTATCAGGACTTCCCCATCATAGTGCCCTAAAACTACACTGAAAATATGAGGCAAAACACACCTCTTTGCCCTCTAAGTGGTTTCTAAGATATTTTGCTACAACAACAACAACATTGATGTAATATAATTAAAGAATGATTTTAAGTACAAGGTCACATTACCAGGCATATTTTATATATATATATAAATTTTTTTACTTGCTCTTTGGGTTGGGTTTTCACTTATTGAGTATCAAGCTATCTTCTGGTTCATCAAATCAGAGCAATAATTGATTCACTGTGCTGTGAAACTTAATGATTCTACTGATAAATGCTGATGTCAAATGTCTCAAGAATATGCTGTACAAGGTTATAACTCATTCATAGGGCTGAAGGCATAGTTATCTAGATGCTGAATCAAAGGTTAGGTCAGGAGCTTACTATCTCTTCAGGTGGGGTTCTGTGTTTTGTTTGATGGCTGAATTACTAAGTCCAGTGTCAAGAAAATGGGTGTCAGGTCAAAGTTGCATTGCATTCCATGACTTGGCCTCAAAAATTGTACTATTTTTATTCCTCCGTTCTATGTGTCTGGCTAGTATCCCACCTCAATGTAATCAATATCTAATCTTTTTATGGACATGTGACTGAAAGCTGGGATTAAATATGAGATAAAAATATTGCTCTTGTTATATCTGAAGACTTTTAATGACAGTTCTCTCTATCTACTGTCTATACAACTCTCTGCTTTTGTTGAAGAAGCTGAGTGATTACACAAACTAAATCAATAGCGTGATTTATATTTCTCTGATTTACAGCCAAGTTTAACTAACAAGACATTTCCAAAGAAATGAACAGAGAATGAACTCAAAATGATCTTTGGCCTTTTAGAAACATATTTAGGTCAACTGTCTGAGTTCTCCAACTGAAGATCAATTTTACAGACTTGTGTTCAGAACTTAAGTGTTATTCCTCATTCAAAAGAAATAAAATTACAGAAACAAATGGCTGTTTTATTCCTTGTGTGGGACAAGTAAAGATTAGCTGAAATATATATATATATATGTATGTGTGTGTATATATATATGTATATGTATATATATGTATGTGTGTGTGTATATATATATTTGTATATGTGTGTATATATATGTATGTGTGTATATATATTTATGTATATATATATATATATATATATATATATGCACTATGATATATAAAAACAAGGACAGAAAGAGGGTAGGTATATCACAAAAACATCAGGATATAATAGTCAGCATAAAGAATTTTTCACTAGTCAACTTTTGATGATCCATAAGTAGATAATGTTCCTGATCTGATTTTAATTGAGAAAAAAGAAAATGTATCATTGGACAATGAAATAATAATATAATCATGTTATCATATAGTGATAGTATGAGTCTGTTATTTCAGAAGTTTTCAGAAGAGACAAGATTATAATGAAACATTTAAAAACAAATCAGTTGGAGGGAAACATAAAAGGAAATCAGGACTTGGCCTGTATAATAAAGAAATATCAGTATGAACAGATGTGAATAATCAACTCAACTAAGTTCACAAACAGAATGTGTCAAATACTTTTGTAGAAACTTAATGTCAGAAAAGGTATGAAAATATCCTCTCATGTAGTGAAAAAAAGACACAAACTTCAAATGCAACTTCTATGAAAAACACTTGTTCTCAGGAAAAAAATCTAGACTATATAAAAACATTCATTTTATCAAAAATGTAACTTAGGAGGATTAAATTACATCTTGCAAATGAATTTTTTCTTAAAAGTATATACTTTTCCATTAAGAAAGCATCAAGCCACTGGTATTTGGAATAACCCTGATGAGAACAGCTTCTAGATCTATGATACTTCACACACAGGAATTTATAGCCAGTGGAATGTGCCTAGAATACCCGTGCATGTGAACTTGTGCATAGTTTAAGTTGAAATGGCCACACGATCACTAGCTATGATACTGACCCAGCATGGCAGTGTTCACACTGATATGCATAAACGCTCCTCCTATGACGTATGGAATGGATCATACTATTATTTCTCTTTTAACCTCTGACATGTAGCATCATTCCCAGTTGTTTCCTGATTCTCATATTGAAAAGGGAACAAAATATTTCATAAAGTGTTTGAATGTCAGAAACGTTAGGCAAAAATTAGGTCAAGACTTACCATTTCAAAAACTTAAAGGGCACCAATAAAGGATTAAGAGGGTTTAAGTTCCCTTGAAAACTTAGAAAATACTTGAAATTTTTTTCCCTTCGGTTAAACTCAAATTCTGCTTGCTGCTAACGTGAAATCTACAGCTTATATCAGAAGCTCGGGGGAAGCACACAGTAGGCTCCCACGAAAGCTTCTAAGATGCCAAGGGCTGATCGTGGCTGGGAGCTCTAACACTGTGCTCTCCACCCTACATTTTCACTACTCAGAAGAAAATGAAGCTTCTTTTCTGAAAACTCAGCTTCCAAAACTCTGGCACATTTGAGGTTTTCCTTGGGTATAAATATTCTCTGTACCCTTATGGTTAAAGCATATATTTTCTTTCCTAAAATTAAATGAGCAGCAGGTGCCATGCCAAATAAGCTGTAAATGACTTAAGTTGCAATTCAGAAGACTCCATGATATAATTCATTCCAGTTACTGCTCAGTTGGAGCTGAGAGAGATTTTTTTTATATAGATGGATTATTTTAAGATAATTTCTATGGGACAGATATAATTTTGTAATTTATCTTTGAAAGTTAATCTACAGCCCACTTGAAGTAATTTTGCTTAAGGGCACATGCATGCACACACACTCACACACTCACACACACACACACTGCTATCAAAGGTCAGCATTGGTTGTGCTGTGCCACTATTAAGGATTATTACTCATTCCTTAACAAATTCTTATGGTATTTAATGTTCTGGTTTATGTTTATCACTTTTTTTTCAAGATGCTATAAAATAATTGTCTTGGGATGCATGAGGGAATAAATAGAGATTCTATTCTAATTACAAAACACATTTGCCATTTGTCTCAAGAGGCACCAAAAATTAATTCATTTCTTTCTTTCTTTATTTCTTTCCTTCCTTCTTTATTTCTAACTCTTTCTTTCTTCCTTTGTTTCTTCCTCTTTCTTTCTCTTTCTTTCTTTCTTTCTTTCTTTCTTTCTTTCTTTCCTTCTTTCTTTCTTTCTTACCTTCTCCTCAAGTCAGCCTGAATAGCTATCTAAAACTTTCAGAAAGTTTCATAATAAACTGTAGATAAAAATCATCACACCTGAAATATATGAATTCTCAAAAAAAGTAAAAAATAGATTGTCCAAGTTAGAACAAATTAAGGTTACCCTTAAAAATACATCAGTGTTTGTCAAGTATGTATACCTACTTATATGTGAAAGAAAAGCAAAAAATAAAAATAAAATAAAAACAAAAACAAAAACAAATAAAAAACAACCCAAAACAACAACAAAAACAAACAAAAAAGACACTCCCCCCAGAAACCAAAACCAAAAACAACCAAACAAAAATGATGATGGCAAGATAGCAGACTGTTTCACTCGAAGATCCACCCCATATGCAGCCACTAAACCCATGCACTATTGCTGAACCCAAGTAATGCTTACTGGCAGGAACCGGATATGGATGCCTCCTCAGAGGCTCTTCCAGAGCCATACTGATACAGTGGGGGATGCTTGCAGTTAACCATCCAACTTAACACAGGTACCTAATGAAGTAGCTAGAGAAAGGACTAAAGGAACTCAGTGGGTCTGCAACCCCATGGGAAGAACAAAATGCTCAACTAACCAAACCCACTACAGCTACCAGGGACTAAAACACCAACCAATGAGTTTGCATGGAGATCCCCTGGCTCTAGTTGCATATGTAGCAAGGGATAGCATTCTCTGGTATCAATGAGAGGAGAGGTCTTTGGTCCAGCAAAGGGTTGTTTTCCCAGTGTAGGGGAATGCCAAGACAGTGAGGTGGGAGAGGGTGGTTGAGAGAGGGAGCACCTTCATGGATGGAGGGGGAATGGGTTTGGGGGAAGGGGATAATATCTGAAATGTGAATGCAGAGAATATGAAATTAAAGAAAAAGAAAAAAAGAAAGCAGGGGTTTTTTCCAAGAAAAGTGTAAGAAAGGCTTGGTTACTGAAAGCTGCTAAAAACAGACTATATCTTGAATGATCCCTACAATGCTTACAAACATGGAACAAGCTCCACAGAAAGCAAATATCCATCTTATTCTGTTCATAAATGCTTTATGTGAGCTCACAGAGAACAAGAAAGATAAGGGCTGAAGACAGAGAAACCTTTCTAGAGACAAGTTCACCTGGAATGCCCCCACGTAGACCCTTAATCTGAAGCAGCTAATATCAAACCAACATATTCCCAAGTTCATATTTGTTCTCATATAATTAATTGCCTGTCAACATGTTTTTTTCTCTTTGCTGACATTTGAAGTAACAAAATCCATAGAGACTTGACATGAATATATCAAGTCTGAAATAGACTCAAATTGTGCAATTAAGCATAAAATAAACATTTAAAATGATCTTCAGTTTTGTTATGCAAACAAAAAAGTAAAAAGTTTCATCATTCTTTTTCTCCAAAGTAAGAATAGTGCAAAATGCTCCAAAGTTCAGATACAAATCTGTACCATGTATATTAGCAATGAAGTTGACCTGATATAAGAACGCCACACACATTCTCATCCCATATCTTTTTATTGTATTAACAGTATTATTTTTATTACAATTATTAAAGTCTGAAACTAGTTGTAATAGATAGATTTATGTCTACTTTGAAAAAAACTAGATTCACTAGACAGGAGGGAGCATCATTTGAAAAAATGCCAACGTAGGATTGGGATATAACCAAGTCCGTGGGCTGTTTTCTGAATAAATGTTCGATGACTGACTGAAGGGCTGGACAACCATGGTGCAGACATCTCTGGTTTCTATAAGAAAGAAAGTGACGGGTTTTACATCTATTATTCTTTGTAGGGCTGGATTTGAGGTCAGATATTGTGTAAATTTTGTTTTGCCCTGGAATATCTTGGTCTCTTCATCTATGGTGATTGAGAGTTTTGCTGGGTATGGTAGTCTGGGCTGACATTTGTGTTCTCTTGGGGTCTGCATGATGTCTGTCCAGGATCTTCTAGCTTTTATAGTCTCTGTTGAGAAGTTGGGTGTGATTCTGATTGTTCTGTCTTTATATGTTACATGACATTTTTCCCTTACTGCTTTTAGTATTCTTTTTTTGCTTTGGGCACTTGGTGTTTTGAATATTATGTGTTGGGAAGAATTTCTTTTCTGGTCTAATCTATTTGGAGTTCTGTAGGCTTCTTTTATGCTCATGGTCATCTCATTCTTCAGGGTAAGGAAGTTTTCTTCTACGATTTTATTAAAGATATTTACTGTGCCTCTTAATTGATATTCTTCACCCTCTTCTATTCCTATTATTCTTAGGTTTGGTCTTCTCATTGTGTCCTGGATCTCACGGACATTTTGGGTTAGGAGCTTCTTGGTTTTTGCATCTTCTCTGAATGTTTTGTCTATGTTTTCAATGTTGTCTTCAGCCCCTGAAATTCCCTCTTCCATCTCTTGTAGTCTGTTGGAGATGCTTGCATCTGTGACTCCTGATTTCATTTTTAGGCTTTCCATCTCCACGGTTGTCTCTCTTTGTGTTTTCTTTAGTGTTTCTATTTCATTTTCAATTCCTTCATCTCTTTGGTTGTATTTTCCTGTAGTTCTTTGAGTTCTTTGAGTATTTTTTATGTTTCCTCTTTAAAAGCTTCTATTTTTTTATTGTTGTCCTCCAGTACTTGTTTAAGGGAGTTATTCATGCTCTTCTCAAAGATCTCCATCATCATCTTGAGGTAGGATTTCAGGTCTGAGTCTACTTTTTCTGGAGTGTTTGGCAATCCACTGCTTGCTGTGGTGGAAGAGCTGAGTTCTGTTGTTGCCAGGTTGTCTTGGTTTCCATTGCTTAAGTTCTTTTGTTTTCCTCTTGCCATCTTGTCTGTGGTTATATGTGGTCTTGTCAGTGACTGACATCTTTCTCTCCGGTGGGTTCAGGAAGAAAATTGCTTCTGGGTGTTTGGCTTTTTTGTGGGCAAGCAGTGAGTTCTGGTGGCAGGCACTCAGTTGTCTTTGTGGGCTCAGGTGGGGGAGCTCTTGTGAGGCTGCTCTGGGATCTCAGCCTTTTGACCACTGGTCCTGAATACTAATGGTGACGATCTGGCTCTTTCTCCAGGCCAAAATGTAAACTTTTCCAGCAAGTACAGCACTCTCTGCTCACTGAGAACTCATGAGGAGTAAGAAAATGGAGGTGATAATGTGATTCTTTCATAGCTAAATTACAAGTTCATTCAGTTGGACCAATGTAATAGTAACAGAAATGACATACTTTGTTTTTTTATTGTTATAATATATTCAAACTTTCTCCTGGTAAAAATATAAAGTCCAGTGCTTCCATATTAGGCCAACATAAACAGTGAGAGGTAGTACAACCTATAAACAGAAATCTTCACTTTCCATGTTATAAAATATTTGAGTTCAACAGGGCTTTGAATAAAAAGTGATATTTTGGCATCTTCTTTTTTTAAAAAGTAATTTATTATGTATAAGAACACTGTAGCTGTCTTAAAGAAACACCAGAAGAAGATATCAGATTCCATTAACATGGTTCTGAGCCACTATGTGGTTGCTGAGAATTGAACTCAGGACCTCTGGAAGAGAAGCTGGTACTCTTAACCACTGAGCCATCGCTCCAGCCACTATTTTGTCATCTTCAATGATTTGATTGTAAAATGCATTAACCTACATTAGGCTCTTTTACAATTCATAAAATAACATCTCTTTTAATTCCAAGAGACTTTTATTCTTTCCAAAAAATCCAAATGATTTCATTCGCATTATTGTTGTAGCATCAAGAATGGATGATGATACAAACAAAATTCCAAGTTCTCACTACATCGTTGGTTTTCTTGGGGTTTTCTGTATACTGGTATATGAAAATAATTGTACTACACATTATACATCATGAATCTTATGTAGGAATATCTTCAACCTCTCATTTATAATTACACAAGGTCTAAGTAAACAAATATATATTTTTGTAATAATCAAATCTTGCTTTATTATATGTTCTCTTTCCTGATGTTACAAGATGGCAACACATAATATCCACAGTAATACTTCAAAAGCATGAAATGAGAGCTTCCTCATCCCAATGCCCTGTAGTGAAATCCCTATACAAGCCATGGATTTTCCAGGGACCATCTCATAAGTAAATATAGTGAATCTTGAAATGTCAATTATACTTCTTTCCATTTTTCCCTGAAACTTCCAATCAAAAATGCTAACATTATCTCATTTCTACAATACAACTATGAACCTACTGAATTGTTACCAAAAAAAGAGCAATTATTTTAATACTATATATCCACATGGAGCTTCTTGATATTACGGACTCTAATTTCACCAGTTTGACTCTAGACATCACTTCTAATCACTTCTCTTAAGTTCTCTAGGATTTCCACTTGTCCTTCAGGTCACACCTATTGTGAGAATTCTCCTGTGATGGTTTACATATGCTTGGCCCAGGGAGCTGCACTAGTAGAAGGTGTGGCCTTGTTGAAGGAAGTGTGTCACTCTGGGGATGGAATGGAGACCTTCCTCCTAGATGCCTGAGGATGCTCAGTCTTTTCCTGGCTTCCTTTGGAGGAAGATGTAGAACTCTCAGCTCCTCCTGCACCATGCCTGCCTGGATGCTGCCATGCTTCTGCCTTGATACTGGACTGACCCTCTGAACCTGTAAGCCAGCCTCAATTAAATGTTTTTATTTATAAGACTTGCTTTGGTTATGGTTGTCTGTTCACATCAATAAAACCCCAACTAAGACAGCTCCCAATCTCCTACTGGCAGAGTTCATCTCTTTCTACAAAGATTGCAATGATGTTTCTTCCCATTAGCCCATACTGGTTGACATTATGGACATTTATTTCCTTCCCCAAGCTGCGAACCCCATGAGACAATAGTTGTGACTCTGTTAATTCTTTAAATTATCCATTAGATTGTAGACTTTCAAAGGTTTGGTGACTGAGTGAAGAAATGATTGAACGGAAACAAGTAGAAAACTAAGTTACTGACTGAAACCCAAAGAGAAAATTCTCAACAAAAGTAATAAATCACTCATCTGGAATAGAAAGTCATTTTGACACTACTAATTACTAGGAAGAAGTCTGGCAACCAGCTAGAAGCATATAGGTTGGGAGTGTTGAGGATTATGAAGCCTGATACTCATATTTCTCATTCTGTGTCCTCCTTGCCAAAAAAATTTAACACTGGAGCACAACCTAAGGACAGGAATATATGTAGCAAAATCGAGACCCCTGGCTGCTTACCTGTATTCCGAGTGTCCAATGTATGCCAGTGTCTTAACAACTATGCAAGAAAGAAGTAAAGTATTTAGTGAAAATGAAGGCTCAACATACCAAAACTTATGTGACACAATGTAAGCAGTGCTAAGAGGAAAATTCATAGCTCTGAGTGCCTCCAGAAAGAAATGGGAGAAAGGATATACATACAGATTGATAGCACATCTGAAAAATCTAAAAAAAAAAAAAAAGCAAAGCAAATACAGAGAAGAGGAGAAGAAGGGAGAATATAATCAAACTCAGAGCTAAAATCAAATAAGTAGAAACAAAAAGAACTATACAAAGAATCAACAAAACTAGGAGCTGGATCTTTGAAAAAAAATCAACAAGACAGATAAAACATCACCCAAACTAACCAGAAGGGCACCGAGACAGTGTCCAAATTAAGGAATTTAGAAAGGGAAAAAAAAAGACAACAGAAACCAAAAAAATACAAAATTCCATCCAATCTTACTACAAAAAACTATACTAAACAAAACTGGAAATTCTGGATAAAAAAGACAATTCTCTAGACATATATCAGATACCAAAGTTAAATCAGGATCAGAAAAAAAAAATTTAATCACTTCCCCAACTCATAAAAGAATAGAAGCAATCATTAGAAAAGTCTCCCAATCAAAAAAGAAGCCCAGAACCAGATGAGTTAATTGCAGAATTCCACCAGACCTTCAAAAAAGACCTAATACCAATTCTCTTCAAACAATTCTACAAAATAAAAACAGAAGGAATACCCAATTTGTTATATGAAGCAGCAATTACAATCATATCTAAACCACACAAACACCCAACCAAAAAAAGAGAGAACTTCAGACCAATTTTACTCATGAATATTGATGCAAATATATTCAATAAATTCTTGCAAACTAAATCAAAGAATGCATGAAAATGATCATCCATCATGGTTTAATAGACTTCATCCCAGGAATTTAAAGATGATTTAGTATATGAAAATCCAATAACACAATCCACTATATATACAAACTAAAAAAAAAAAAAAAAAACCCACATGATCACTTCAAAAGATGCTGAGAAAGCATTTGACATAATTCATACCCCTTAATGATAAATATCTTGGAAAAATTAGGCATTTAAGGCCTATACCTAACCATGGTAAAAGCAACATGCATTAAACCTGTAGCCAATATCAAACTAAATGGAGAGAAACTTGAAGCAATCCCACGAAAATCAGGGACTAGAAAAGGCTTGATACTCTCTTCCTACCTATTCAATATAGTATTTGAAGACTTAGTCAGTACAATTAGAAAACAACAAATGGATACAAATTGGAAAAGAAGAGCTCAAAGTTTCACTCTTTATAGATAGTATGATAGTATACTTGAGTGACTCCAAAAATTACATTCTTATCTCTTGTACAAAGCTCCAGTTCAAGTGGATCATGGATCTCCATGTAAAATCAGATACACTTTAACCAATAGAAGTAAAAGTAGGGAAGGGCTTAGAACACATGGGCACAGGTGAAAGTTTCCTGAACAGAAGAACACAAATGGCTTATGTTCTAAGATCAAGGATCGACAAATGGAACCTCATAAAATTGAAAAGCTTATCTAAGGAAAAAGACACTGTCAATAGGACAAAAGGTCAACCAACAGGTTGGTAAAAGATCTTTACCAATCCTACAACCAATACTGGTCTAATATCTAATAAGTACCAAGAGCTCAAGAAAATAGACTCCAGATAACCAAATAAACCTATTAAAAAACAGGATATAGATCTAAACAAAGAACTCTCAACTGAGGAATACCAAATGGCTTAGAAGCACATAAAGAAATGCTTGACATCCCTAGACATCAGGGAAATGCAAATCAAAACAACCTTGAAATTCCACCTCATATCAGTCAGAATGGCTAAGATAAAAAAAAACTCAGGAGACATCAGATGCTGATGAGGATATGGAGAAAGAGGAACAATCCTCCATTTTTGGTGGGATTATAAGCTGGTATGAACACTCTGAAAATCAGTCTGGTTCTTCCCCCGAAAATTAGATATAGTACTACCTGTGGACCCAGCTATACCACTCTTGGAAATATACCCAAAAGATGCTCCAACATATAACAAGAATATATGGTCCACTATGTTCATAGCAGCCTTGCTTATAATAGGCAGAAGCTGGAAAAAAGCCAGATGGCCTTTCATGGATGAATGGATAAGAAAATGTGGTACATTTACACTATGGGTATTTTTTTTCTACTTAAAGCATTGGTCTTAAGGTATCATTACTTAATTTTTCTCTCATTCAAACTACTAGTTTCTAATATTTTCATCTCCAGAGTTCTTATTTTTTATAACCTATTAACCAATAATCAATTTTATTAGTTATCTGGATAGAGAAAAGAAAACATTAATGAGGATTTCAGCAAATAATTTTGGTAGATAGGAGAAAAATGTTGAGAACAACTAAATTAGGCATACCCTCTATAAAGAATACATTGAGTTCTAATTTAGGAGATGAATCACATATTTTCATAATAACTAATAAAATAAGAAAGCAGTGTTGAGATTAAGTGAAATAAATATAATCATAAATCAAGATCCACATGATAAAAGCATGTTTATTACTACCAATAAAGAAACCACAAACACTGTGATGTCTAAAAGACTTTAAGAAATGATAATGCTACTACATTAATCAAATTCTTAATAAAAGCTGAGGTAATATGAAATACTAGTTATTATAGAGAATAGGATTCTTATGAATAGAAGTGTCATTTGTACCTGTCATAGTGAATATGGTGTTAGTGCTTTAGGTTCACGAAACACTTTACAATTTTAGGAGAACACAAATATACATCATTTCAGATAAACATCAAAAAAAGTGAGGTGAGCAACAGAAGTAAATGTACATCATAACTCTCGTTTGAGTAGAGAAAATTGTAATTAAAAGCAGGCAAGCAGTTTCTGCAAAGCTCTTTAATTAATGAAGCTAATGAGTACATGTAGTTATCGAAGTTGGTGGCTCTTTACCGACTTGTAGTCCAGATCTCTTTTTTTTTAAATATTAGAACACAGAGGCTTAAAGGAGGATAGCTTACTTTCTAGGAACAACATAGTAGCCGTTGTCAAAGAAAGACACATGAAATACAGATATCAATATTTTCTTCAAATTTTGCTGCCTCCCTCGACAGTCCTGAGAAGAAAGAGAAAGGATGATTAAGTAGGAGGAAGTGGGTTATGGAATATTTCAGGAAGAGTCTAGAATTACTATTAATATTAAACGAATAAGAAAGAATTTCACTTGGAAATTTGAAATAATAGTGACACTTCCAGGGGGATAAATGATACAGTTTTGAGCATTTTCAATCAGAAAGATATATGTCATATAGAAGAGGAGCAACATGACACCAGTAATGTGGGCACTGATTTATTAAAAAGGACTAGAAGAGTGAAAATGTTAAATATGTATGACTTGTCTAATGACTGAAAAAAGAAAGACAGGGAAGTCTATAAATACTCGGCGGGTACAAAAGTTCTATGACTTCCATAAATATCTCAAAAGAAAGAAAGGCTAATAATATTAGCATTAATGGTACCAAATGAAGGCAAGAAAGTATAAAAAGTGAATATAAGAAAATACCAAGAGATTTATTATTTTCCAGATTAATCTTCTTTCCAGATTAACAAAGTCTATACTATGGGGCATTCAAAAGCATATTAGATGCAAATACATGATAATAAAAGGGAAAAGTATATTATATAAGCCCTTTTAGCTCTTTGTCATATTCTATTTTATGAATTAGAACCACAGAGTAACATTTTGCTTTTTATTCACTATAGAGACTTGGAATTTTGGGCTTGTGTATAAAAGAGTAATGGACTCTGAGAGTGGTTACACACTGTTTAGTGAAAACCACTAGCACTAAACCAAATGGAACAGCATTATTCTTAACTCTATGAGGGTGGGGCTCTTGAATGAGATTATTAGAAATCTCATGGGAAAAGTAGATGTATATGATTTGTTTTTTCCCACCCTTTTCTTCTCTTATGAAGAATTAGCAGTGAGACATGGGGTCATATGTCTAAAATCCCAGAGGTTGCAATGCTATGGCAAGAGTGCAGGCTTGAAGTAAATCTATGCTACCTAAGAAGACTCCTTGCCACAAAATAGATCCTTTGCTGAGGTAAGAAATCATATTATTGTACAGTCCTCTGGTATTTCACATATGCCGCTAAGAGTGTTAGCTTGATTTTTAAATTTAAATCTTTGCCACACCTACTAGTATTTGCAGATATCTAGCTTTGAATGTCTTGCTTGGGTTCAATCATAATGACACTATGTATCCTGTTCCCTTGGGAGAAATAACTATGTAGCTTTATGTTAGCATTTTACTGGTATTCCAAGTGTGGAAATTAAAATAATTACACTAAGAATTGAGAGAATATTCAACAATGGAAGAAAATGGTTTATTGGAACTCCTTCAGATGAATACCTTCAAAAGCCCCTGTCAGATTTTCTTTTTTCAATCTAGAATTCTCACTGCTACTTACAAATGAGGACAGTGATCATCATCTTTACAAACTGTATCTAGGAAGCATCAGTCATAAATTTAGTTGGTATCAAACTTTCAATGAGCAAATAATCATTTCTAAATATGACTAAATATTTAATGAATACCAACCTTCCCAGTAGCTGGAGTTTTAGTCATCCTAATATCTAAATCTTCAAATCTCAGAAGATATTTCCAGCTCTATGGAGAAAAGATCGTGATTGGTCTTGAACCTGGTCTTGAACTTTTTAAGTAGCCTACCTTCGCAGAAATTCTGTTAAATGACCTGATTGACCATATTGAAATTATTTAGGCATTGACATTAGTCTTCAAAAAACCCTAGATAATTGCATTCTTCTGGAAAAGGTGCCACTTTCAAGATTATCTGCTGTTTGCTATCTTAAACCTTGTTCCTTTTCTTCTGTTTTTTTCAACAAATACTTGTAGGATGCTACCATATCTCTCAACATAGTCCATGCCACTAACTTTTTTATGTTGCCTTTTCTTTTTTGTGTCATTTTTCTTTTTTTCCCCTTCCTCTTAAAGCCCATTTATTCTTGAAAAAAAAAAGGTGAAAATTATTGTTAGGTTTTTATTGTGGTTGTCATCGCATTCATTAAAAATGTTTAGCATGGCAAACCACTGAAGACCATTACAGCGGCTCCCAGAAGACAGTGCACTGGGATAATGAAGAGCAATTCTGCAGTCTCCCATGCTCTGTTAGTTGTGTTTGTAATAAATGACTTGCGAGATTCGGGGTGAATGATCCGTATCATATTGACTATCCTTTTTTTATTGCTGACAATTGAAGGTGACTGAGAATCAGGGCTCATGTAGGAATGTGCCTAATTGGGAACCTAGTATCATTAATGCCTAATGTTGACTTGTGTTACTTGATGAAATTAGAATCACTGCAGAATGTGTTTTATTACAGTAAATGAGGTCTTTAAGCTCAATTCTATTTCACTGGTTTCTTTGTTTTCATTTTTATTTTTTTAATCCTACCTATACGCACGTGGATCCCAGAAATCTTATGCAAGGCAAGTCTGTGCACACAGAAAACAAAAATGGCAGCACAGTGAAGCAAATTGAAGCCATGTGGGCTTTTATGCCACATGTTTAAAAAAATGTAGGTACATCTCTGGAATCAAAGGAAGAGAATAAATTCTGAGACGTCATTCTGCTCCAGATCTTCAAGAAGAACTGTCTGTCCTTAAGCCAGTCCAGGCAGGTATAATCTCTCTTAGTTCCTCCACTGGTCACTGTCTCCCTTTCTTTCTGCCTTTTGTCCTTCCCCTTCTCTGTAAGTCTGTGTACCTCTCTTTATTTTCTTGACTGTAAGTTAGAGAATAAACTAAAGCTGATAGTAACTATCAACATTCTATAAGAGTACATGACTATTTCATTAATTTAAAATGTATTCAGGAATATTAATTAAAATCCAAGATGTAAAAACTTTTACCTTCTATATATTAAAACCAGTATACACAAATTAATTTTCTCTATCCTTCTGAATATTGATAAGTGTTTTTGGAAACATACTCTTTTTATTCCAGAAGCAGTGAGGATGAACTAAGAAGAACTAGAGTAAAAGTTGGTTGTTTGATTACTCAAACACATTTTTTGAAAACATTCTTAAACTTATAAATGGACAAGATCCTCTGAGTAAATATTGACTTAGGAATATAATCATTCATGTTCAGTCACAGAAGATGGGGTCTAACTTTGTTTGTTTACTTTGCGAGTTCTTTCAACCCACTAATACCAGATAAAAGAGAAAAAGGATAGAGAGCAACATGAGTAAAGTCTATAACTCTGTGTTTTTCCTCCTGTGCCCCGGTTTCTGAATAATGACTCAGAAACTTATTCTTTATTAATAAAGGCCCAGAACTTAAACTAAGTCTATTTCTTGATGAGCTCATAATTCAATGGTCCTCTTTATATAATTTTGTGCCCGCCATGTGGCTGGTTACCTCTCCTCATTTTCATATGTTCAGCTTGCTCCGAGTCAGGATGGTGAATCCTCATATGACTATCATTTCACAGAGAATCTCTCTAAGCTAAAATAAATACTTTATTAATATTTCTTAATAAAAGAACATTGCTATGGATGGAACTTGAAAATATCATCCTGAGTGAAGTAACCCAGAGAAACAAGAACACATACAGTATGCACTCACTGAGAAGTAGATATTATCCCAAAAGCTCAGAGCACCCAAGATAAAATTCACAGACCACATGAAGTTCAAGATGGAAGACTAAAATGTGGATGCTTCAGTCCTTCTTAGAAGGACAAAATACAGGAGTAAATACAAGGACAAAGAGGGGAGCAGAGACTGAAAAGGGCCATCCAGAGACTGCCCCCACCTGGGGTGCATCACATATGCAGTCACCAAACCCAGTAACTGTTGCTGATGCCATGAAGTAGTTACTGACAGGAGCCTGATATGGATGTCTCCTGAGAAGTTCTGCCAGAGTCTTACCGATACAGATTAAGATGTTTGAAGCTAACCATCAGACTGAGCATGGGAACCACATTGGAGGAGTTAGAGACCACATAGGGAGAACAAAAATATCAACAACTAGACCCCCCCAGAGCTCCCAGGGACTAAACTAGCAACCAAAGAGTATATATTGGGGGACCCATGACTCTAGCGGCATATGTAGCAGAGAATGGCATTGTCTGACATCAATAGGAAGAGAAGTCCTTCATTCTATGAAGGCTTGTTTCCCCAGTGTAGTAGAATGACAGTGTTTTCGGGTGGGGGTGAGTGGGTTGGAAAGGGAGCATCCTCATAGAAGCAGGGGGAGGGGGAATGGGAGGGCAAATGAGAAAGGGTATAACATTTTAAATGTGAATACAGACACTATACAATGAAAACAGAAAAAGAAAACATTGCTAGAAAATTAAGAGTAGTTTCTTCCCAACTGTAATGAAGTGGCCTTTTTATTCTTTCAGTGCCATTGAGATCTTTTTTATTGGCAGTGACACATGAATCTATAGATCTCTAAAATATGGTGCCATTTTTAAATGTAAACCATCAGACAAAACTAAATCATTTAATTCATCTACAGCCATTGGAAGAGGAAAGTTGAAGATTCCAATGGAGTGCATATCAAGATGACTTAATGAGAATTTTGCCTTGAATTCCTTTATGGTAGACCAGTATATGCAAGAGTTGGAGAAAAAAAATCAACATTTTCCTGTTTTTTTTTTTTTTTCAATTCTAAACCAAAGTTAGGGAGAAAGGAAACAAGAGTTCGAGAACATGGAAAGGAAAGAAAATTAAGAATTTTCAATTGTACTTTGGCAACAGGAAAGTTATGACATTTGTGATTTACTGTGATATTGCAGGGATTTTTAGAGGAAGAAAGTGGACTAGCCTTAGATACTACTCTGCCATCAGGGTGTGGTAGGATCTTACCAGATAAATTGTCTTTCTAACTAGCAAAGTGTTCAGTGTCTACCATCTTTGCTTACAGTCATAACAATGGCAGTACCTTACAGACAATCAGAACTCTCCTTGACAAAGTGCTTCCTTGCTCTGAATTCTTTGGTTTTTGTTCTTTACTAGGTACAATTTAAAATAAATGGCCAGATGAACATTGAATACTTCCTTCTTGCCTACTGCTGTCCAAGATTTTGTAGTGCTATATTATTCGTATACACAAATAGAGGTGCACAATATTTAGCTCCATAACTGAGAAATAGATGGGATACAGTGGGGTAATACAATCTGCTCAGGTATCTGCATTTGGTATATTCTTAGAGATAGCCCACTCTTGTCTTACAACGTCTCTCCAGTGACATAGTAAATTGGCAAAATAATCACTCTTCAGTTACTGAAAAGCCATCAAACCACTATGTACATAGGAATTTGTACTAAACTAAGAAAGAAAAGATAACCTTTAATATATCTCATTCTATTAGGGAACTAATGAATTATCTATCTATATGAAACAATATACATTTAGTTTAATACTTGAACTTTACAGGTTAGTCTACTATATACAGAATATTAGGACACAAATATTTTCAATGGTTTGTACAGATAATAATCATAATAGAAATTTACTAGGTAAGACAGATTTGAAGTGTAATAAATTATTGTTTTGAAATTCTATTCAAATAGGCAGTTTCTAAAGGATAAAATTAGAGGAGGACAGTTAGAGATCACTGTTATGTTGTTATGACAAAAAACTTTTCTTGGAAAGAGGCAACATGTGGAAACACACACTCACCAAACACACTAAACACACCCTCCAAGAGGGTAGAGGCGTTAAGTGTATTCAAACTCAAATAATCCACATTCGGTTTCCTAAGCATGTGATGTCTTCTGCAATAGTGTCTTACCTTCAACATCTAAGGAAGTCAAGGGCAACAGCCATACTGTATATTGTTTTTAAAAAAAATATTTGTAGTTATATTAGTTTCCTTTCTGTTATACTGACAAACCCCATGACCAAAACAATTAAGAAAGCACTTAATTATACTTATAGCTTACAGGGGTAGAACCTCTGAAGACAGAACAAAAAGACAGGCAGCTGAATCAGCTGATCAACTCTTGATCTTTGAAAGTAATCAGTGCTGACACACAGTAGGACTGGTTCTAGCCTTTCTGAAACCTCAAAGCTCTCTCCCAGAATCATACCTCCTCCGATGAATCCAGATCTCTTAATCCTTAACTAAACATGGATCAACTAGAGACCATGTATTCATGCATGAGAACCTAAGGAACATTCTCTTTCAAACCACCATAGCAAGCATTTAAAACATTTCCAGTACCTAATACTAGAATTTTTTCAGTATACTGCTGCTATGGAAAAAAAATGTCAGTACTAATAGATTAAATAATATAATATATATGATAATTTATATTTATAAATAATTATATATCTATAATATTAAATTATATATATCTAATATATATATATATATATATATATATATATATATATATATATATATAATATTTACATTTGGGTAGAATAGTCTTGGATTTGTGGAGGAGACTTTGTAAAAAATTTTTATGGTTATGTTATTTATTTATGTTTCAAATGTTGTCCCATTTCTGGTTTCCTTTCAGAAAACCCCCTATACCATCTGCCTTTCATCTGCCTCTATGAAGAAACTCTCTCACCCATATACTCACTCCTGCCTCACCACCCTGGCATTCCCTTACACTTGGGCATTGAGCTTTCTCACAGGACCAAGGACCTCCTTTTCCATTTCTGGCAGATAAGGTCATTCTTTGCTACATATGCAGCTGGAGCCAGGGGTCCCTCCATGTGTATTCTTTCATTGGTGGTTTATTCCCTGGGTACTCTGGGATATCTAGTTTATTGATCTTGCTATTCTTCCTATGGGGTTGCAAACTCCTTTAGCTCCTTCAGTCCTTCCCCTATCTCCTGCACTGGGGTCCCTATGTTAAGTCCAAAGGTTGACTGAAAGCATTCTCCTCTGTATTGGTAAGGCTCTGGCAGAACTTCTCAAAAGGTAGCTATATCAGACTCCTTTTAGCAAACACTTCTTGGCATCAGTATGTGATGCTTGGTTTGGTGGTTACATATGGGAAGGGTCTCCAGTTGGGGCAGTCTCTAGATGCCTTTTTCTTCATTCTCTGCTCCATGTTTGTCCCTGTATTTCCTTTAGACAGGAGTAACTCTGGGTTAAATTTTTGGAAATGGATGGCTGGCTCCATCACTCTGGGTCCTGACCTCAACTGGGGGCCATGCCTAACCTCTGGATATCATCTCTACAGATTCTCTCTCCCATTTGCTTGGCATTTCGGCTAATGTTATCTCCATTGGGTCTTAGGAGCCCCTTGCTTTTATGGCATCTGGGGCTTTCTGATAGCTACCCGCAGTTCTCCATCCTCCATAGCTACACAACACCATTCAGTTTCCTAACTTTCTTCACGTCTCCCACCCCAAAGCCCCCTGCCACACCAGATTCCGCTCACCTCATCCCCCTCCCCCTCCTCTCTTCCTCCTCAGTCTCTCCTACCCTTTACTTCACACAATTATTTTCTTCCTCCTTCTAAGTAGGACTGCAGCACCCAGCACCCACACTTTTGTCTTCCTTCTTCTTGAGCTTCATGTGGTCTGTGAGTTGTGTTGTAAATATTCCAAGATCCTTTCCTAATATCCACTTATCAGTGAGTACATGCCATGTGTGTTCTTTTGCAACTGGGTTACCTCACTCAGGATGATATTTCTAGTTCCATCTATTTGCCTAAGAATTTCATAAAGTCGTTGTTTTTCATAGCTGAATAGTACAAAGGTATTACATGTTCTATATATCTATTCCTCTATTGAGAGACATCTGGGTTGTTTCCAGCTTCTGGCTATTAAAAGAAGGCTGCTATGAACATAGTGGACCATGTGTCTTTGTTATATGTTGGAGCATCCCTTGGGTCTATGTCCAGGAATTGTATAGCTGGGTCCTCAGATAGTACTATATTCAATTTTCTGAAGAACGTCCAGACTGATTTCCAGAGTGGTTGTACCAGCTTACAACACCACCAACGATGGAGGAGTGTTCCTCTTTCTCCACATCCTGCCAAGCATCTGTTCTCACCTGAGTTTTTTATCTTAGCCATTCTGGCTGCTGTGAGGTGGAATCTCAATGTCGATTTGATTTGCATTTTCCTGATGACTAAAATGTGGAAGATTTCTTTAGGTGCTCCTCAGCCATTTGAGATTATTTGTTTAGCTCTGCATACTGTTTTTAGTAGGATTATTTGGTTCTCTGGAGTCTAACTTCTTGAAGTTTTTGTATATATTGGATATTAATCCTCTATCAGATGTAGGATTGGTAAAGACCATTTCTCAATCTGTAGGTTGCCATTTTGTCCTGATGACAGTGTCTTTTGAATTACAGAAGCATTTTAATTTTATGAGATCACATTTGTCTCTTGTTGGTATTGGAGCCTGGACCATTGGTATTCAGTTCAAGAAAATTTCCCCTGTGCCAATGTGCTTGAGACTCTTACCGAATTTTTCTTCTAATAAATTCAGTATATCTGTTTTTATGTAGAGGTCTTTGATATACTTGGATGAAGCTTTGTACAAGGAAATAAAATGGATCAATTTGCATTTTTCTACATGCCTGACCACAACTTATATTTCTTTATATTTCTGGGGAGAATGTTTTAGCCTTTTTTTATTGGAATTGAATTAAATATGTAAATAGATTTTAGTTATAAAATGATTGTTTTCTAAATATTAATTTTACTAATTTGTGTTTCTGAACCACATGTTTCTAAACATTCATATAAGATCATAGGGTGTCTTTCAACTTTCTGTTGTGCTTTCTTATCTCCTTTTCTGATGCTTGAGGTTTTCATTTTAGAGCTTTTTTTAACCTACATTGTTAGTTTGTTCCATGACATGTTATTAACTGTGATGCTTTCATCTATAATTTCTTTTTCAGTGTATTTGTTGTTGATGTTTTGTAAGGCTGTGGGATTTCTTTTTGTGAACTAACGTTGTACCATGCCACTTTGTTAAGAATTGTTGGCTGTTTCTAGACATTTTGTTGCGGGATATTTGGTACCTAGTATGCATAGTATCATGTCTACAAATAGAGATAGTTTACTGTCCTCTCTTACTTGTGACACTTTTATTTATATCTTTTGTAACTTTGTTCCAGCTTGTGCTTCCAGAACTATACAAAAAAATGAATGGGAAGAATATGTAATTCCATTGCATTCTTGATTTTAATGTGTTTACTTTCTTTTATTTTTCTCTCATTGAGAATAATGTGTTGTGATTTTTGTAATATGTACTCTTTGTTATGTTGAAGTATGTTCCCTTGAGCATTACTTTTTCTAGGATTTTATCATGAAAGCATGTTGAATTTTGTTAGAGGTCTTTTTTCTCTGTTGAAATAAACAGATAATTTTTGTCTTTATATCTAGTTATATGACATCCTATTTTGCCTTGCATGCTCAATAAACCCTTAATTTGGGGGATAAAAGCAACTGTCTTATGATTGATGATCTTGATAAGGTCTTGAAACATTTGACATTCCTGTAGTGAGAAGCTACACAAAATAAATGTGATGGTAGATTCGTGAAATTTTTACTGAGACAACTCAAATTAGAATTTAGAATCAATTTTCAATTTTTACATATTAGTTAGGAATTTGCAACATGTACCAAATTGTGTGTGTGTGTGTGTGTGTGCGTGTGTGTGTGTGTGTGTGTGTGTGTGTGTGTGTGTGTGTGTGTGTTTGCATGAAGTACACAGGGTAAGAATAACAAAGTAATAAAAATCTCCTTGGTCTTTTGAAAGAACAGTCTTTCTTGTTCTGTAGACTCCAATCTCTGCTCAAATGATAGAAAAATGTTTCTATTTCTCAAAATGTCATCCAGCTCTTTGTTTGTGTCCTTTATTTTCAGAAGGAGCAAGAGTTCCACAGTAATGCCCTTTTGAGGTTCACAAAAGTAGGCCTGCCATAAATCACAAACTGGTAATATTAGTGAATTTAAGAAAGTGTCACAAGTAATTTTTTCTCAGAAGTCAAGAATGAATCAAGTCTAGAGTTGAAGAAAAAAATAAATTTTTTTTAGTCAAGATCACAAATTGAAATTATCAAATTTCCTTTCGAAGTGACAGAACTAGTCAGTGCTTAGCTATAAAATCTGTTTCTAAACTCAGAGGTAGAAGCAGAATCCATCATTCACTGGTAGATTCATAAAGAAAAATAGTTCTTTTCTTTTAAGACAGAAATCCGTGCAAATCCCTGCTATGACATCTAACACACTGAAACAAAATGAAGTGAAGAAATGAACTATTAATATGAGATTTTATTTCTTTGGTTGTTTTCTGGCCAGTGTATTCTTTCCAGGTGAAACATGAAAATCCATCACTGGCTATAAACTGAAAAGGAATGTCGTGGTTTCCCTTCATTGTTCCATCTTCAGTATTGGTATATTTGAAGTATGCAAGCTGATTTATACTGTACTTGAGTGAGACTCATTATAGCTATTTATGGAATGTAAAATTATCTGGAGTCTGAATGTTCTACTACAGTCAATAAATCCAGTGAACTTAATTTATTTTTAAGGCACTTATTAAAGACATTTGTTTGTAACATGATCTTATGGCAAAAAGATACATATGTATCAATAGGCCCAGACATGAGTACTTGTAACATTAGTCATTTAATATTACTATAATAAAGACAACAAAATTGCTGGCTGGAGAAAAGAAAAAAATCTACAAAAACATATGCTGAACAAACTGGACATCCACATGATTAAGAATAAAATTAGAAGCATATTTATGACCTTGCAAAAAATATAACTCAAAATGAATCAAATACTACATAAAAGGTATACATAGTACCTTACATGATATAGGATTGCAAAGAACATTCTGAATAGATCTTCATTTGACCATGAATTAAGGCCAAAAATTGACAGTTGGGACTTCTTGAAACTTAAAGACTTTGTATATCTAAAGACACAAGAAGCCAAGGAAACAGTAAAATGAAAGAGGGAAGATAATCTTTGGCAATTATACAGCCGAAAGAAAATTAATACCCAGGATACATAAAAATTTTTAAAAGCAACTTAAAATAGTCTGAAAATAAATAACCCATTTTAAAAATGAAGCTGAGATGGAGATTTATCAAAAGAAGAAAATAAAAGAGGAATGTGACAAAGTTAAAAAATATCTCAAAAAAAATCCATCATGTCTATT